>NW_027456479.1:0-7500 GCF_040206685.1 Ascaphus truei | reverse complement strand
TTGTAAGCTCCATTCAACGGAATGGGACCTAAATATTCCCTAGTCAGGGGAAAGCTGCAAAATAGGGAGCCACACTTGGACGAAGTCTTGATCATTGGTAGACAGTACCACTCATTTCCATCCTCAGTGGTGTTATGGGCATTGAAGAGAGTTCAACTTAATGGTCCTTATTCATTCAAATACTTCCCCATGCCGGAGGACATCTTAGTCCCATTTATTTGAACGTTGCTAAACCCTGCTACAGTATTGAATAGACAAACCCTAGCCAGGTCATGCTCTGGGCTTACCACATTCAGATACGTGCTTGGCTATCCCTAAACCCTAACTCTTTAAAGTTGGAATTTTACCATTAAAATGTTTTGTTTTAGCCCAGAAATGTCCAATATTCCTATTACCAATTTTGACCGATTTATAAGACAATGTTTTTTTTCAATAAAGTTAAGTTGAAAAGTACATATCATCGCCTTATAATCGGGCCCCGCCCACTTTGCGAGCCAATCAGCAGTCGGATGTCTGAGGTTGGCGGGTAAAACGGAGGAAGCTTCACCTTAGGGGCCTGAAGCCGCCATATTGCTTGTGGCAGGAATCTCAGACAGATGGAGACACAGAGCGAGACAGACAGAGAGGCAGTGTGTGTATGTGTGTGTGTGCGTCTGTGTGTGCATGTGTATATGTACAGTATGTGTGTGTAACCTTTTTTTCTTTCTAGCTACTACTGAAATTAGGGGGTCACCTTCTTATATTCATGGACCGCCCTATAATCGAGCAAATATGGTATCATTGACAACTCTAACACAGGGAATTACACAATGATGTACCAGGTACACCACAAGGACACCGTAAAGGTTATATTGCTCAAAATTTCACCAATTTCCCCACTTTCCCCAGGAATTTTGCCAAGCAAAAGCAGCCCAAAGTTTGTATTGCAAATAACTCCTGGGAACAGACTCTCGGCCCTGAGAAAGAGAGCCTTTCCATTTAATTACAGAGAATAATATAAATAGATACCACACCACACGCCCATTTATCATCATAGATGCCAGAGATCGATCTTCCAATACTGCCTGGTCTGCAGCTGTGAACAGAGAAAATACAGACTACATGTGCAGCAAAAACACCTTTGCTGCCGCTGTGGCAATCTCTCACCCTTCTGGCCATCTATTAACCCATGTGTTACTTGGGATGCCAGCAAGCTTCTCACACGGCAACGTTACCCGTTATACCTGCAGCCAGAAGAGTTTAATACTTCCAGAAGCGTTGTTGGACCAGCTCCATCACAGGGTCCGTAGCTGGCATTCACCCCGAAGGCCACGTGGTGACAGGCCACCCCAAGATGGGCGGGGGGGGGTGCTAATTACAGAAGGAGAAGTACCAGGGGCCACAGAGCACTGCCAGCTCTATGGGGCAAGGGGACCCTATAGGTAACCCTATGGGTAACATGATAATTATAAAGCCTCAGCCCATTCCCAGCGGGCCGAGATGGGGGCAGTAGCTAGGGAAGCCATGCAAACAGTGCAGACACTTCATTGTATGTACAAGATGCACTATGTATAATATCTGTGAGACTCTGTATAAGAGAATAATACACCTGATGTTTGGATGAATAAAGCTACTGGCGCCCATCAATGCATTACCAACGCCCAGCCTGCACCCTGAACAAGGTAACGCACCCTGACAAGGTAACGCACCCTGAACAAGGTAACGCACCCTGAACAAGGTAACGCACCCTGACAAGGTAACGCACCCTGACAAGGTAACGCGCCCTGAACAAGGTAACGCACCGACACCGATGTGAACCCCCTTAGAGCCGGCAGGGAGGGAGCAGCTGTAAGACAGTGGAACCGCTATCTGCAGCAGGTGTCGGTGCAATTACAGAATGAATGTGTGTATTATAGGGGGGTACATTATTTTCTTTAGGGTGGGATGGGGTCAGTCTGATCTTGCTATGAAGTGTCAGCACCGCAGTGTCCATAGCTACACTGGAATGGGAATCGGAGTGACTC
Source organism: Ascaphus truei (assembly GCF_040206685.1). Lineage (NCBI taxonomy): Eukaryota > Metazoa > Chordata > Amphibia > Anura > Ascaphidae > Ascaphus > Ascaphus truei. The sequence goes on along the minus strand of NW_027456479.1, from coordinate 5,497 downwards.
ACGTCTTGGTCTTTGCCATTTGTATAGGAGAACTGTTTTGTGAGTAGGAAAGCTCATCATAGGGGAGCAGAGTGCCAGTGAAGGAGGGGAGGAGGGGAGTGCTTTTTCTGTAAGGCCGTGAGTACAGACTCACGAAGGAGGTGTAAGGTAGTGGCTCCTGACACCAAATCTTGCGGGGTCCATCTTTTTCCAGGACCACTTGAACTCCGTGATCTTGGGCAAACCTCTTTTTATCTTTCTGTTCCTTCCCAGGACGAACATGGAATATATCTCAATGTCCTTTTAACTGTAAAATACAGAAATAAAATAAAAAGCCTGGTACAATCTATATGTTGAAAACACCCAGTATACAAAAAATATATATCTTAATAAAAAGAAAGACTGCAGCAGAGGTAGGTAAGTAAAAAGTAGAAGAACGGCGGTCACTGCTCCTCTGAAAAAAACTCTCCAACCAGGCGTATAAAACAAAAAAACTTTAATGCATCAAAAAGAACATCCACATGTCTATGACACTCTGACGCGTTTCGTTCTGGGAACAGAACTTTATCAAAGAGTTATGCAGCAGAGGTAGAGCAATTATCATTAGTATTATTAATGTTATTATAATTTATAAAACACCAACATATTCAGCCGCTCAGTACAAAGGAGCCAATAGACAATAACAAAAATATATCCACATTAACATACACTGGTACAGTAGGCTCTGCTCCAGTGAGCTTACAATCTATTAGGAAGGGAGAGTGAATACATGAAGTAGGTTGGTGTGTTTGAGAGCTGCTTGTTATGTGACAGAGCTGGAGTTGGCAGACAAGTCACTGGAGGTCTTTGGCGGTAGAGCTGTGACAACAGGTAATGTGTGACGGTAGAAAGGCTTCATTACACAGCTCTAATATTTACCCAATCTGCCATCAGCAAATCTGAACAGGTGGATGTGAAGAGGTTATCGGGATTGGAGCAAAAGATCAGATATCCAACCTTAAAAAAACGGAAGCCTTCTGTCCTGGAACAGGATCCATATTTCTGTTTTCCTCCCCCTTTGCAGCTTCTGCCTGTCTGCTCCTTATTTCAGCTGCATGTATATTTGCTCGGAACACACAGTGCCTGTGGAAAACAAACACACACACACACACACACACACACACACACACACACACACACACACACACACACACACACACACACACACACACACACACACACACACACACACACACACACACACACACACACACACACACACACACACACACACACACACACACACACACACACACCCTCCCCCTTCTCTGTGGAACTGATACATTTCTTGCATTTGGGCTCTCCAGCTAGCTCATATCCAGGTTGTCTTGGAACCCCCTTAATCCCCCTGGTTTAGTGGAGTTTCCCTTACTCCCCTGTCTGTATTCACAGATAGTCTCACCCTCAGACTGTTCCTGTTCCCAGGAAGCCTTATACTTCCTTTCCACCCAGGACACTGAGTGAGTGAGCACCTGCCTTATACTTCCTTTCCACCCAGGACACTGAGTGAGTGAGCACCTGCCATATACTTCCTTTCCACCCAGGACACTGAGTGAGTGAGCACCTGCCTTATACTTCCTTTCCACCCAGGACACTGAGTGAGTGAGCACCTGCCATAAACTTCCTTTCCACCCAGGACACTGAGTGAGTGAGCACCTGCCATATACTTCCTTTCCACCCAGGACACTGAGTGAGTGAGTACCTGCCATACACTTCCTTTCCACCCAGGACACTGAGTGAGTGAGCACCTGCCATACACTTCCTTTCCACCCAGGACACTGAGTGAGTGAGCACCTGCCATATACTTCCTTTCCACCCAGGACACTGAGTGAGTGAGTACCTGCCATACACTTCCTTTCCACCCAGGACACTGAGTGAGTGAGCACCTGCCATACACTTCCTTTCCACCCAGGACACTGAGTGAGTGAGCACCTGCCATATACTACCTTTCCACGCAGGACACTGAGTGAGTGAGTACCTTCCATACACTTCCTTTCCACCCAGGACACTGAGTGAGTGAGCACCTGCCATACACTTCCTTTCCCCCCAGGACACTGAGTGAGTGAGCACCTGCCATACACTTCCTTTCCACCCAGGACACTGAGTGAGTGAGTACCTGCCATATACTTCCTTTCCCCCCAGGACACTGAGTGAGTGAGCACCTGCCATATACTTCCTTTCCACCCAGGACACTGAGTGAGTGAGCACCTGCCATATACTTCCTTTCCCCCCAGGACACTGAGTGAGTGAGTACCTGCCTTATACTTCCTTTCCACCCAGGACACTGAGTGAGTGAGCACCTGCCATATACTTCCTTTCCCCCCAGCACACTGAGTGAGTGAGCACCTTCATGCTATCAGCCCCAGCAAGGCCTTTCTGTTTTTACACACGCCTTACCCGGTGATACTCAGCACTTCTAGAGAAGCGCTCTCTACCCACACTTCTCCATCTACAAGAACCCGTTGTTTCCTTCACTTTGCAATAAAACTAAGAAAGACAAAAGGACTTGTTGTGCTTTGGAAGAGGGAAGGCATGAGTTAAGCTAACTGGAGCTATTCATACATCATACATGACCCTGGTTCCAGGATACCTTCAAACATCCGGCTACTCTATTGTAGAATCGTTCAGGTGTAGCCAAAGGGTTGGCAGGAACTGGCGTACTCATAGAGTGAAACAAAGGCCTTCAATTATTCTAACATGACCTCTACTTTACACATCTGGAAACCATTGTCTTCATACTCATATCTGCAAACGCAACATCTGCAGTGAGACCAGCCTTCCTCACACTTTTTTCTTCTTATAAATATCTACTGTTAGCTCCAAACCCGCTCCCCCAAACACGAGGTGATTCAAGGACTTCCTGACAGAGGAAAACAATGCAGGTCCCCCGAGAAGCTGACAGACACGCACGACGTCGAACACGAGAAGTTAATATTCCCGTTTGAAGGGCTGCAGCCTGTGAAGTCCTGGCTTGGGCTCCGTGGAGAACATCCAAGCCGCGGGCTCAGCCAGCGTGGTCTAGTAGTTTTTATACACCCAAAACGGAGGAAATGAGCTTCAATATTCGCGATGTCATTTGACAAGGTGGTCTTCATTCTACATATATACCACAAAAACATGTGCGATTATTGGGATATATATATATATATATATATATCTTCTAATTTTTTTTAAGACCACAGCTGTCTGGGCTAATTTTCTGTATTTTAAGCCATAGATTAGCCAGTAGGGCAGGACATGTTCCGAAGGTATAATGCAGTCACCAGAGATTCGAAGCAGTGTAAACTGATATTTTCCATGCTGGCTACTGACAGGTGGTCAAGTTTGTAAACTTCCAAAGCTTTATCCTCAAGAGAGCCACAGCAGGAATGTGTAGAGACATGGAATTTCTTCTTTTCTTTAAAATCACATTTAGGAATACACGGAGTGTGTAGGAAGGCTGGTTTGAAACATGCACATTTAGGGCGTTGCGAGTTATACTGGACATCAAATACAGTGTTTTAAGTAACATCATTTCTTTGTTCCTATTGTATTCCACATTTAAGATCTCTTTATTATTCTAGATGGGGTTTTTGTCACTTTTTTTTTTCAATTTATTTTTGTGCTCCCCATCGTGTATTTTGGGTCTGGTTGTAACCATCCCAGCGTCACATTGCAAAGCCAGGATAACCAGCCACGCGCTGGTGAGACCCAAAACGTCGAAAGAGCTGTCCGCGAGTGGGGTTACCGGCTCTGCACTTCTGTAAAATGTTAAAATGGGTAAGAAGCAGAAGGTGCTCATTTGCATATCATTACCCAGAATTCCAGGCTGCGGTGGAAACACTGTATGCTAAGAGATAATAGGGAAAGCAGGCTTGCAGACCTGTCTGGGATGTGAATGTGCTCACAAGTTATGTATTTTTATTTGCGGTACACGTACGGGGATGGGTTTTTGTCACTTTTTTTTTACACACCATAACTTGTTTTGATGTCTGTTTTTATTATTGTAGCGAATTTAAACGGAAGAATTCTAAGCTGAATATAGAAGTGAGAGTCCCGTCTGAGCCTGGAGAACGTGTAAACCAAGGTAAAATTGTCAAATGAAAGGCATCACTATGATATTACTATTATCTTTTATTTGTGTGGCACTAACATGTTCCATAGCGCGGTACAATGTGGGAGGGAGGCCAATAACATGGGGTGACAAGAATGAACATACTGAGGCTGTAGAAAGGAGTTCCCTGCCCCCAGATTACAATGGCCGAATGTCTTGCATTTGCTTTCACGAATTTCGTTTTTTTTTCCCCGCGAAAGATTACATTTTTTTTGCACATTTTGCCAATTTTCCCGAAAAATGACAGCACTGTGATATCGAGGGTAACGAGACCGGCACGTCGAGTGTTAATGTTTGGCAAATGTTTCTTGAACACTTTAATATTTCCGTGCAATTTTTCATGAAGAAAAGGGTGAGAAATGTGCCACGTCTTTAATTAGACTCTAATCTTCTTACGTAGCATGGCAGATCCCCGTCTCTACATGTGAAGTTACAACAGGAGAGTTTCACAATGAAGGGATTTGTGACTGCGAAGATACAGAAAGATTACACGCAAAAAAACCTACGCAGAATATTGATGCTGTGTTACACTGCAGTCGCGGCCAGGTATTAAAACAGAGCGACGTATTTTTATTTATATTCAAAACCAATAACTAAATGTTTAACTACTGTCCGTGCTTGTCTCACGGGGGGGGATGAATAATGTATTCCTCCTAGCTGTAAATGCACTGCAGGACATGGCTCTATAAAGATAACCTCATTGTCAAATTTGTTTGTAACAATAAAATGTAAGCGAGTGATTTACAACCAGCGATGTAGCACAAGACTGTTAAAAAAAAGCAGCAGGAAAAATAAAGGCCGTTTACACTGGGTAAATGGAATATAAAGATCGATTTGCGTTCCATTCTGGAACAAAAATTAGATTGTTAGCTGTGTGGACAACAGATTTGATCTATTCATGTTATTTATAACATGTGCTACCCGGAAGTAATACATCGGGTTATCTCTCGTTTTCATGTACGTCCTGGGCGCGGAGTTATGGGGACAATACATCGTTAGGCCGCGATTATAGTGCCGCGCGCGTGTGACATCGCGCTCGCCGTGAACCTCCGAGGCCGGCCATAGAGCGTGCGACCAAGCGCGCGATTCTCTGGCCAGACAAATCATTTTTGTCTTTGGCAAGCGACGGGCGGGTCGCCTGCGGGGTTCAGCCAATGAGGGCGAACCTCTCACATGACGTCGCGGCCACGCCTCCGCCACGTCGCCCAGTACCTCAGTGCAGGTTTCGCGCGAGCGGCAGGCGCCAGTGACATCACGCGCTCCGTCACACGCACGCCGCCACTATAGTCGCTGCCTTACTCGTTATATTTACAGGCATTTCATGGACAGTTACAGACGATATATGTGATGGGCGTTTTTAACAGTTACGTACCAGATTAATATGTG
>NW_027456478.1:0-18670 GCF_040206685.1 Ascaphus truei | reverse complement strand
CAAGCTGGGAAAGATACGCAGAATGTGATATATCTCATTATAATCTGTGCCCCATGTAACTCCCCCAACTCCTCCTACTGACTCTCCCCAAGGTGCAAGCTGGGGCAGAGACGCAGAATGTGATACATCTCATTATAATCTGTGCCCCATGTAACTCCCCCAACTCCTCCTACTGACTCTCCCCAAGGTGCAAGCTGGGGCAGAGACGCAGAATGTGATACATCTCATTATAATGTGTGTATCATATAACGCCTTCCCAACTCCTCCTACTGACTCTCCCCAAGGTGCAAGCTGGGGCAGAGACACAGAATGTGATACATCTCATTATAATCTGTGCCCCATGTAACACCTCCAACAGAGAGGTTGACAATCAAGAGGTTATCCTGGCACAAGGTCCTTTAATTCTGCAATACAGTTGAAAAGGAGACACCCAAGATAGACATTTCCGGCCAGAGGGAGACATGCATAGAACATGAAGCCTCCTTGGTCTGTGTGTCTTAGCAGTCGGTCTTGAGAAAGTGATCCTGTATTTTGTGGTTGCCAATAAACATGCAGTCACTATAATAGCTCTTTGTCAGGTAACACAGGTTTTTTCTCTGCTGCTCAGCTCTGCAGCTAAATACAATTGACAGTTTAATAGAGGCTGGTTAATAAGATACTTCATTATATTCACTGGCTTTTCCCAGATCTTTTTGAAGGTCCCATCCTGAGCAGAGCAATGTATGGAGGAGGAGGGAAGGGGGGAGAGATGGGATTGATTGAGACACACTGATCGACTTTAGCAATCTGCTGAGTTCACTTGTCTTTTCCTCAGCTCCCTGTCAAGAGGAAGACACATAGGAATAAATCTCACAGGTTCATCTCAATACGTTTGGACCCAAACGAATGAGCTATCAGGTTTATTCGGCGCAAACCCGTAAGAGTGTGATGTAATATAGCAGATTCTGGAGGCCGCTCACAGAGAATGAGGAGAGAGAGAGAGAATGAGAGAGAGAGAGAATGAGGAGAGAGAGAGAATGGGGAGAGAGAGAGAGAGAATGAGGAGAGAGAGAGAGAGAGAATGAGGAGAGAGAGAGAATGAGGAGAGAGAGAGAAAGAATGAGGAGAGAGAGAGAGAGAATGAGGAGAGAGAGAGAAAATGAGGAGAGAGAGAGAGAACGAGGAGAGAGAGAGAGAATGAGGAGAGAGAGAGAAAGAATGAGGAGAGAGAGAGAATGAGGAGAGAGAGAGAAAATGAGGAGAGAGAGAGAGAACGAGGAGAGAGAGAGAGAGAGAGAATGAGGAGAGAGAGAGTATGAGGAGAGAGAGAGAAAGAGAGAGAGGGAGATGTTTGTCAGTGTGTGTGTGTGTGTGTGTCAGTACCGTGTTAGCCAAGCTTTATAATCAAAAACGAATAGATGATACCGTTCTGTGGCTAACGAAATGCTTTTATTTGTGCGAGCTTTCGAGATACACTGATCTCTTCTTCCGGCGATGTTACACTGAATGAAGCAAGAACAGTTTTACTTTTAAACAGCCTGGAATGTTATCTGGATGAAACCTATCCCTCCCCCCCTGTGCAGTATGCGATGTATAACTTTAGTTGTTAAATGGTCCCTGAATGTTTGTGATGTAAGAGTGTGTGTGTATATGTGTATGTGTGTAAATATACCTTTATAAAGGGCCCACAGTGTATACAGCGCTTTACAAAAGGTGTGTGTGGAGGGGGGTGTGAGGGGTGTATACCAATGGTGTTGGTGGGTGTTGAAATGTAATTACTATAAATGTGTGTGGATACTATGTAGTCCCTATTGGTATATAGGGATAGAATTACATTGTACATTTGTATGTGTGTGTAAGAGACAGCTGTGTGTGCTACATATAGTTTGTACAGAAAGAAACTGTCCATAGATAGCAGGGAGATGCAATGTAGATAATAATTCTAACACTCGGGACACATAACTGCGATGTTGCTCCCTCAACTACCCTCCCCCCCACCGCGCAAACACACCAACAAGAGTCTAGAGTTACAATGGGCGTGGGTTTTATTGAAAAACAGCAAATGAGGAGGTGCTGACCCTGCCAGAGTGCTCCACCCACAGGTAAGGACAATGACGCCCAAATCGTGGCCGTTTAGCTTGGACCGTCCAAAGTCCCAGCTACTCAGCTGACCCCACGTCAGCTGGGCCCCAGGTACTCAAATCACAAGGAGCCCTGCCCACTCACCAACCATACCACCACCAGGCATTACTGTAACTGAGTGGATGTTTGAACTGGGGCGCTCCCTGGGATGTGTGGCTAGAAAATGTTACAACGCCTGGACCGTCTTCACACTCCCATTACTGTAACTGAGCCTCGTCTGGAAAGGTTACCCTGCACTTAGACCCCCAACCATCCGCCACCAATGGGGCTAGCTAACCCCATAAACTAGCCCCAGCCGCCAGACCCACAGGTACCCTCCCAACCTGATCTGAATGAACAATAACCAATTCACACTGTTTAATAGTCACTATGCAAACAAATTGAACCGCCCCCTATTGGGGAAAAAACCCTCCAGAGCACCCTCTTACTTCCCCTCACTTACGTCCCAGCCATCTTTCAATGTCACCATAGTGGGGGTAACGGGGCTAAACTCAACTCTTGGATAGCGATAGGTCCACCCGGGCGCCACTCTAGAGCGGCCAAAATGCCACTCAGGAGGACAACTCGCTTACTGAGGGATCGGGCCCAACCCCCGGCGCTAGACCCCTTACCACCTCTGCTAACTGCTGTGAAACATACCCGGACCCCCCAGGCATGGGGAATTGACACCCCCCTGGAGTTGACCTACTGGGCTCCAACCCAGCAAGGGTGCCCATTAAGGGCTTCCTTCAAGCTTCACCTTCCTGGGGTTTTGCAGCTAAAGGGGGAGATCAGGGGAAGCGTCTTTTACCCTGAGACCCGGGCCCCCTCCTACCCCTTGCTGAGCTCTGCCTCCTGCAGCTTCCACCTATCGCGGCCGGCCCCCACTCAGAGCTGGTCCTCTCAGGAGGCCTAGTGCATCTATGAGCGTGCCGCTCCGGCCTCCCATCACGTGGGCCACTCACGGTCTCCTCTGTATTACTAGCACCACTCACACCATCACTGCCACACTGCTCAGCACCTGCTCCAGGCAGTACCTCACCGGGATCCTCGACGTGTGTGGATCTCTGATCACCCGCCGCTTTCTCCTCAAGAGATTGCAGCCGGTGATGACTCCTCTGCAGCTATGGCCCCACACGGCACCGCCCGGAGGTCAGACATGCAGAGAAAGGCAAGTCATGAGACCATCACAGGGGGGCGGGGAGGTGCAAAGGATATCGAGGGTGGGGGTGAACAGGGGGCCTAATGCCAAGGCTCTTAATCTTACCCCCCCCCCACATATTCCCGATCGCCTGGTAAGTCACGGTGCATTGTGCTGCTCCCCTGGAGGGCTCTGACGGACCCTCGATCCCATCCCCATCTCCACCTAAAAGTGCAGGTCAACAACCACAACAACCCATCTCCGTCCTGGGAACATGCCCCAGCATGCAGCTGGTAGCAGAGCACCTGCACCCAGGACAGACCCTGCAACACACAGTAAGGGGCCCGGCATGATCTCCTGCCCCTCACTTCCTGCCCTCCTCCTCTCCAGCAGGCCCCCTCCCTTCTCCGGAGTGTCGCCTGTGACCAAGAGGGAGGGGAGGGGACAGGAGGAAAAGGTGGGGGTTGGTTGAGCATGGGCCTTGAGGTCATGCCACACTTTGCCTAAGCTTCCATGCTTTCTTTCTGAAAGGGAAACCTTACTTTGAAATCCCACCCTTTCCTCCCCTCCCATCCTGCCAGTAAGGGGTCACTGTCAGAAGCAGAGTCATAAATGACAACCCAGGAGCTGATCACAGAACAGCACAGCACACAGAGGGAAACCCTGATATTCATTACTTAGGTGGGCTTCACATAGCTTGGTTATTTTACTGACATAAGATATAACTTCCATGAAACAGAAAAACACAATTACCTTCCAAGAAACCATTACAAATAATGTTTTCTTTTTTTTTTTTAATTGGCGTGTAGCCTGTATTTAAACACTCACTATTGGTCCTTCATTGCTAAAATGTCTCTGTAACAACTCCTTCACTTCGTGAAAAAAACACTAAGGCCTCGTTCAGGGTGTCAGAGGCAGGAGTTGGAGGGCGGGCGTTCGCGTGTGCGAGCGGCAGTCTGCTGGGCGATGTGTGCACATCCTCCCCAGCAGACTTTTTCAGGAGTTGAGGAGGCGGGAAGGGGGCGGGGCTACAGAGGGGGAGTGGGCGGGGCTACGGACAGCAGCTTAGGGATCGAAGTTGTTGTCTTGAAATCATTCTCAAGAATGATTTCATTGGCTGCCGAGGTCCCAGTGACGCTGCTGCAGCTTCAAAAAACAACTTGGGTTGTTTATTGAAACTGTAGCCAGCGTCAACTCCGAACTTCAGAGACAGGGCAGCTGCTACCCTTACAACCACAAGTCACTTTAAATACATTGTGTCGGACGGCCGCACGCACGCACGTCAGCACGCCCTCCCTCCGAAGCCAGCACCCTGAACGAGGCCCAAGTATTAAAAAAAAAAAAAGCAGCACCATTATTATTAATACCGCTATTATTAGTATTAGTATTACTAGTATTGTAAACTTCAGGTCATTTCTACTCTGACGTATATGGGATCCACTTACAAATAACCTCTTTTTTCTATTCTTCCAGCATAAAAATGTAAGGAACATTACACTTAAGTTCAGACCACTACTTTTAAGAGCGATTCACCCTTTGCCTCTCTGCCAGTGAAGAGATTCAAATCCATTTTCCCTGATGCCTTTAAATGCCTGTATACTCCATCAGCCCTAAAGAGCAGGTAGGACAGACTATTCCTGCTGGGAACTCATCCGCTCCTTGACATGTGAGAATATTGAGATGTTTTTTATTCAGTTGGGACTGCCTTCTGGTATTCTGCCATGCTTAATGCTATGAATCAGTGTAGTATGTCATGTGATATTATTAGGTGTTGAAGCCAATAGGCTATATAGTTTAAATTCCAGGGATAATGAATTGACCTGCTTGTGTTCAATCTTCACCGTGTTAGAATTTGATATCCCCTACAAGGATTGGTATTAAAGACACACGGTGTGTATTTCTTCAGCGTCTGGGATAAAATGCCTTCAGCAAACTGGCTATTTGGATAGATAGATCCACTTGGCAACATGTGTTGAAGAGGAATATGCTTAGCCATCTAACACAGTCTCAGCTAGTGAACCCGGGGTACTTTTCAGGTTCTAGTATAAACGTCCTTCAGAAAGCATCAAATTGTAGGCATGGTCCCTTTGGCGACTCAATAAGAGTTTCTCCCCTGGTGGCTGAGCCCCTATTGGTGCCCAAGGGACTTAGAGCAGTGGTGTTCAACTCCAGTCCTCTAGACCCCCCAACAGTTTAAGTTTTAAGGATATCCCAGTCTTCGCCTGAGCCACTGACGAAGCCACGTGTGCTGAATCTGGGATATCCTTAGCACCTGGCCTGTTGGGGGCTCTTGAGGGCTAGAGTTAAGCATCCCTGACTTAGAGGGTAGACTGGAGGGACACGAGGGATATGCACACAGGCAGATATGTCAACGATAAAGGAGGTCATAGTGACAGTGAGAGGGGATTAAAGTGACAGAGAGGGTGACAACAGGAAATAAAGTATCAATAGCTCAGTTAATTTATTCTGCTAATAAATAATACTTATGTCCCCAGACCTTAATGGGTGTCCCAAATGGGGAGCCCCAATTAAAAATATTTAGCAAATGCAATAAGATGAAAATATTTGGCAAATGCAATAAGATGCATTAAAGCTGTATTTCCTATCCTTGGATAGATTTAAGAACCGTACAAGCAACAACCGTACAACCAAAGGATTTCCCCTGACTTCTGGATCCCGATATTTGACACGTTCAAAAACTCCCAGACAAGAATTCTTATCCGTGAGAAAACTATGGAGGCCGAGATCCCCTTTCTGTTGGGAGATCCATGCGCCATATGTGTCACTTTCTCTGTATAGCAGCACAAATGAAAGAGTGGAATACTCTATTTCGTGTCTCGGTATAGCAGAACCCCTCCCCTCCCCCCCCGGCTTCACATTACAGTAAGTAGTGGGGATTTCTGCTTGAAATCTTCCAGAACAATGGGCTGCAGACTTCACCTAATATTAAACAGGAGTTTTCATCTTACGGCCTCACTAACATACAGTATGTTGCTTAAGCTTCAGCACGTAACATCAGTTCCAGTAGTCAGTCACTGCAGTGTCATCCTCGTCTTTTTGCTTATGAGACTTATTCTCTATGAGCTAATGTGGCACTACTCTCCGTATCCTGCAGTACGGGTTCTAATAGCACCTTATTTAGCTTTTGTAATATTTCTGCTCAACCTTTCCACTGTCTGGGTGTCACGCAAACACTGTGTTGCGTTGTACGCCCCTCAGGAAACAAAGAGTTAAGCAGGAGCGCCTTTGTGTTCACCGTGTACAGTCAGACTCCAACAGGACATAACGTATCTCATTGCTGCTGCTCACAGCTATAAAATAGCCCCACAAACTCAGCACACCCAGAAAATAAAAACTCAACTGATCCCAGCCGGTCATATCTGTACAACGCGTGTGCACGCAGCCAAGACAACACGCATAATCCATGACTGCAGAGGCACTGAAAAGCCTAAAAAAGCCGACTACGTACAAATGGAAAGATTCTTTTTCTTATAAAAGAATCACCTTGACCACTCAGTAAGACAAGTGTGGTCCTGCTATGTACATTGTATAGAGTTGGGTGAATTTGGGGGTAGGCGAATTTGGGGGTAAGTGAATTTGGGGGTAGGTGAGTTTCAGGTAGGTGAGTTTGGGGATAGGTTAGTTTGGGGGTAGGTGAGTTTGGGGGTAGGAGAGTTTAGAGGTAAGCGTGTTTCATGATAGGCAAATTCGGGACGCCCTCACCAGCCTCAAGGGAAAAGTCCCACTCTTGGAATTGGGAAGGGAAGGGAGAAAAGCAGTATGGGAAGGTAAATTTACTACCCATGTGATGAATCCATAAAGAAATAAATATAATAAATATATTTCTATATAATTTGTAGCATATATATGTGTGTGTGTGTGTGTGTGTGTATCTGTACCGTGTTAGCCAAGCTTAATAATCAAAAACGAACAGACAATACAGTTCTGTAGATAACTAAATGATTTTATTTGTGCGAGCTTTCGAGATACACTGATCTTCTCTTCCGGCGATGTTACAATGGATAAAGCAAGAAATGGTTTTACTTAAAAACAGTGTATCTTGGAATGTATCTGACTGAAGCCTATCCCTCCCCCCTGTGCAATATGCGATTTATGACTTAAGGTGTTAAATGGTCCCTGAATGTTAGTGATGTGTGTGTGTATGTGTGTATGTGTGTATGTGTGTGTGTGTGTGTGTATGTGTATAAATATACAGTTACAAAGCACCCACTGTGTATATAACGCTTTACAAAAGGTGTGTGTGGAGTGGGAGTGTATACCAATGGGTGTGGGTACGTGTAGAAATGTAAGAGTGTGTTACATTACAATTAATGTGTGTAGGTACTATGTGGTCCCTATTGGTATATAGGGATAGAATTACATTGTACCTTTGTATGTGTAAGAGACAGCTGTATGTGCATTCATATACAGTTAGGTCCGGAAATAATTGGACACTGACACAATTTTCATAATTTAGGCTCTGTACGCCATCACAATGGATTTGAAATGAAACAACCGAGATGCAATAGAAGTGCTGACTTTCAGCTTTAATTCAAGGGCTTGAACAAAAATATCATATGAAACGTTTAGGAATTGCAACCATTTTCATACACAGTCCCCTTATTTCAGGGGCTCAAATGTAACTGGACAAATTAACACATTCATAAATAAAATGTTAATTTTTAATACTTTGTCGAGAATCCTTTGCAGGCAATGACTGCTTGAAGTCTGGAACGCATGGCCATCATTAAACGCTGGGTTTCCTCCTTTGTGATGCTTTGCCAGGCCTTTACTGCAACTGTCTTCAGTTGTTGTTTGTTCGTGGATCTTTCTGCCTTAAGTTTTATCTTCAGCAAGTGAAATGCATTCTCGAGGGTTGAGATCAGATGATTGACTCATTGCAGAATATGCCACTTCTTTGCCTTAAAAAAACTCCTGGGTTGCTTTCGCTGTATGTTTTGGGTCATTGTCCATCTGTAAAGTGAAGTGATGTCCAATCAACTTCGCTGAATCTGAGCAGACAATATATCCCTATACACTTCAGAATTCATCTGGCTGCTTCTGTCTTCTGTCACATCATCAATAAACACTAGTGACCCAGTGCCATTGGAAGCCATGCATGCCCATGCCATCACACTGCCTCCACCATGTTTTACAGAAGATGTGGTATGCTTCGGATCATAAGCCGTTCCAAGCCTTCTCCATACATTTAAAAAGCAGGAAGCTGCCAGAGACAGAGAGCTTGTTTTTCCCCGCGAGGGTAGAGTGACTTCTCCCCAGCAAGGAGCAGGGTCTTGGGACCCTCTGGGAACTGCACCCAGGAAACTGAATTGCCACGGGCAAGACCAAACTGCTGGACATAGCCCTGCTCCAAGGAACCAGCGTTCCAGACCTATGGAGGAAGCAGAGCTCTGATGTGACAGGAAGGATTGCCTGGACTCACATGGGACACAGTTCCCTAACTGTCAGATAAGGTATTTTATATTATTCCCTGATAGTATGTCTCTTATAAGAGGGTATGTTTTGGGGCTGGTAACTGGCTTAGCTGGCCAGCCAGGTAGATAGGGCCTGAGTGTGTACTAAGTCTCCCACGGGGAGTAGGGTTTAATTTTATGGTTTGTGTTTTTCCTTAAAGGGACAGTGTGCTTATTATTCTGTTATTATTATAGAGAATAAACCACTGGAGTTAAAGCCTAACCCTCGGTTTGGCCTCTTACTGACCCCTGCCATGAGGCCGTCCTGCCACGACATATATATAAGCTCTTGTGTTGTGTTGAACTTGTGAATATATGATTTACTAATCAAGATTGAAAAAATATAATAATACATAGTAGATGAGGTTGTAAAACAACATATGTCCAAGTTCAACCTTTGTTAAATTTAGATGACAGATACTTTATCCTATATTTGTATTTACAGTATATTGATCCAGAGGAAGGCAAACACAAACCCCAGTGGCATATCATCCAATGATATCTCATAAGGTAATATCTCATAAGTGAAACATCATACAATGATATGTCAGAGGGGGGAAATAAATTCCTTCCCGACTCCAATAATGGCAATCAGATTACTCCCTGGATCAACATCCTTCCCATGTTTAATTATTTGGTATTTCCCTGTATACCTTTCCTTTCTCAAAAGATGTTCAACCTTTTTTGAAGATATCTTATTGTATCTGCCATCACAGTCTCCATGGGTAATTAATTCCACATGTTAACTGCCCTTACTGTAAAGAAATGTATGAACCATTTCCTCCAAGGCAGCTGCACCGCCTCTCACAACTCTCTGTTTGCTGTATCCATTCGGTAGGAGCACGCCAACAGTGCCCAGATCTCCTTATGGTCATGAGTGAGTAACCGTTTAACATATATTGCTTACTTTGACTCCAACTGCAATCAAGTTCTTATTTTAAGCTTCCCACATACACCCATATAAGACATACCTACTTACAAGGCTATTGGGTGTTTGCAAATTGTGGTTTATAAGAGACTTATGCAGTGGTTCACATGTACATCATAGACATTGTGGAACATGGATTTCTGGGCTAATTAAGCTGTTTTGTTAGGAAGGAAATGAAGCGTCATGTGCTATACATTGCATATTTATTACATGGACATTTTCCTGGTTAGCATTGCTAGGGGTGCATTCCTCTTTTCTCTTGCTTACTGTAAAGAACCCTTTCCTTTGTTGCTGGTGAAATCTCCTTTCCTCCTACCTAAATGGATGCCCCCAAGTCCATTGTACTGCCCGTGGGATAAATAGTTTTTTTTAAAAATCTCCTTGTATTGATCCCCAATGTATTGGGATATAGTTATCATATCCCCGCTTAGACGCCTCTTTTCTAATGTAAACAAATCTAATATAGCTAGCTTCTCCTTATAAGTCAGATTATCCATTCTCTTTATTAATTTGGTGGCTCGTCTGTGATTTTTTTTAGTTCTGTAGTATCTTTTTATGGAGTGGTGCCAAAAACTGTACTCCATGTTCATGCTGTGGTCTTACTAATGCTTTATACAGTGGGATAATGCTTACTTCCCTTCCACCTATTGCCCGTTAATTGCAAGATATGATCTTATTTGCCTTTGCAGCTACTGCCTGACATTGGGCACTATTGCTAAACCTGCTGTCTACAAGCACTCTTAAATCTTTTTTCATTATAGATTCACCTAATTTTGCCCCATTTAATTTGTAAGTCACCTGTTTATTCATCTGCCATTTACCTACCCAAGTTTCCAGTCTCTCCAAGTTCTTCTGGAGAGAAATTACATCCTGCTGTGATTTTACTACCTTAGACAATTTAGTGTCATTAGCCAAGATGGAGACTTTGCTCTTTATGCCAACTTCAAGGTCATTAATAAACAAGTTAGAAAGCAGGGGACCCAGTATCGATCCTTGAGGTACACCACTCACAACTTTAGCCCTACCTGAAAAGTTTCTATGTATGATAACTCTCTATTGTCTGTCCTTCAACCAGTTTTCAATCCAGGTGCAAATATTTTTACCCAAACCAATTTCCTTTATTTTGTACATTAACCTCTTGTGTGGAACCGTATCAAAAGAATTTGCAAGATCTAAGTAGACCACATCAACTGCATTGCCCTGGTCTTCTAATTTCCTAATTACCTCTTCAAAGAAATAAATAAGGTTAGTTTGGCACGAGCTATCCTTCATAAATCCATGCTGTTTTTTTTACTAATAATTTGGTTATCTATTATGTATGCCTGAATATTATCCCATACTAAACCTTCAGGTAGCTTCCCCACTATTGATGTCAGACTTACAGGTCTGTAATTCCCTGGTTGTGATCTAGCTCCCTTTTTAAATATAGGTATCACGTCTACTTTATGCCAGTCTTGTTGTACTAAGCCTGTGAAAATGGAGTCCTTGAATATTAAACACAGTTTGATAATTACTGGATTTAATTTTTTTAAAGCCATCTATCCATTTCTTTCACAGTTAACTAATTGTTTGTTAATATAGAGGTTGTGGCTTCCTCCTGTTGCAATATTTTTGCAATTGACTCCTACCTTGGTAAATACAGAAGAAAATTATTTATTTAATATCTCCGCCTTTTCCTTATCTCCAATAATGTGCCTGCCCTTCTCACACTGAAAGGGTCCTATATTTTCTTTTCTAATCTTTTTGTTTTTAAGGTCCTTGAAGAACTTTTAAAGGTTGATCTTACTTTCTATTGTAATCCTTTTTTTGATTTACATTTTTGCTAATCTGATTGACCTTTTGCAACTTGTTACATTCCTTATAATTCTGATACGGTGCCTCCGTCCCTTCTGACTTAAAGAATCTAAACGCCTTCCTCTTCTTGTCCATTTCCTCCCCTACCTGTTTATTTAGCCACATTGGTTTAGACTTGTTTCTTTTATATTTATTACCCAAGGGTATACACTGATAAGTGTGCTTTTCTAACAATGTTTTAAAGACTGCCCATTTATCTTCCATATTTTCCCTGAAAAAACATCACCACAATCTATTCCTTTTAGATTATTCCTTAGTTTATTAAAATATGCCTTTCTAAAATTCAAAGTATTTGTTGAACCCATATAATATGGTTTTTGATAATTTATTTCAAAATGAGACCATGTTATGATCACTGTTTCCCAAATGTTCCCGGACGTAAATATTTGTTATTATATCTACACTGTTTGATATTACCAAATCCAGTATTGCCCCTTTCCTACTGTAGTTGGTTCCTCAATAACTTGGGTCATGTAATTGTCTTTTAGCACCCCCAAAAACCTGTTTCCTTTAGTTGTAATTCTAATCTCATTGCTCCAGTCTATGTCTGGATAATTAGTTCCAAAGGCCAGGGTGTGTCTGGATAATTAAAATGTAATACATTTAATAAATATTAAGGAAATAAATTGTTATTAAAGACTTGAGTGGAATGTTATTAAATTAATAATAAAACGTCTCTTTATAAATATTAACTACAGTAGATGAAAACCTGGGGTCCTTTTTATATACAACCAAAGCGATGACCTCTGCCGCTCAACCTAGTACAGTTGATTAAAAATTGAAGGGTTAAATTAATGGTGCAAGTAGGAAATATTAGCAATAATACAATAAGACCCAAGGGGGTCCAAAAGAATCCTAAAATCAGCACTCGCTGTGGATATCAAAGTGGTGACCATATAAGTCCTAAAGGTATAAATAACCTTGATCACTATTAGTAATTATGGGTAAATGACTTCACTAATACACCACCTCCTATATGGATCATGTAGGATACGGACGGAAAATAATAAAGTTTTATTTATACCAATATTTAAAAACGCATGGAATATATACATTAGTAATAAAAAACCTCCACGAACACAGGGAACAGGTGGTTAACCAAAACTAAATGGAGTGTGAGCCTGATAGGCATACATCGGCATAAACCAAGCAAAATAAACACCTGTATTAGGTGCGTGGGACCTGCTGCAGTTATAGCCACGATACTGATATATGTAGTCAATGCCACAGAATAATCCACAAACACATGAATGTGTCAATAGGAGTTACACAAAAATGTGTGCGCGGTTGGTTAATTTTAAACTTATATACCCTTAAAAAGCGATAAAGTACCATGTATACCCCCAAATAACACCGTACCCCCAATATATGCAGATAGTTATAATGACACCGTTGTCAGTAAACCATACTGTAGTTGGGAAACTCAGGGTTGTAAAGTTACAAATGTATCTTCTTGCAGTGTCTAAGGGCCTTATTCAGTAAAGGTTCATAAAAACTATCGCCAGGGCATTTAAATCGCCGCTTTTTGGAGCGTTGCTATCACGGTATTCAGCAAGCCTTCATTACTGTTCATAGCAAAATTCCCTAAACGAGCGATTTGCTGCCAGCGATAGGATCGAGCCTCTGAAAAGGCCTGACCCGGTGATACATTTCTGCTGCAGAGAGAGCTGCTCTGAGAGAGCCGCCTCTGCCAACGAAAATCTTGTCCGAAAATTATGTTTTTTAATATACATGTCATTCATAGTGTAGATGTGCAGGGGGTCTCCGGAGCTGAACCGCGTTGGTTTGAGGTCCGGGGACCCCTTGCTTCCCGAGATACAGTGCACCCGTATCCAAGGGTCTGGGGGTCTACGGGTGGTTCCCACCAGGCGCGATGGGCCTCCAGGTGGTCCCCGCGGGTCACCGTGGGCCACAATGGGATCCACGGGTGGGCCTGCGAGTGTCTGGGGGTCTCCGGGTCAACCGCACAGGTGTCTGAGGCCCTCGGGTGGTTCCCACGGGGGGCTGGGGGCCATCGGGTGGTCCCTGTGGGTTCGTGGGGCCCCCACAGCTGTGGGACCCCCGGTTCGTGCCCACAGGTGTCCCCCGTGGGTCCACAGGTGGTAACCGTGGGTGTCCGGAGGGTCCTCAGGTGGTCTCCATAGGTCCCCGCAGACCTAAGGTACCAACCCTGTATGTTAACAAATAAACATGGCCTACATTTCAATCAATCCCGCCCCACCTCCTCCCAAACACATACAATACAGTAATGGGCAAAATAACTATTATCCAGATATGGATAATAGATTATTTGCCCATTATTAAACACAACATTAACCAGCATAAATAAAGTAAATAAATACAGTTCTACTTATCACAGCAATATGCTGGCTGTCCTCCTCACGATACAGCAGGTCCCTCTGTCCTCCGTTGCCAGAAAGCATACATACATAATAAAGACATTCTAATGGCCCCTAACCCCTTAATCACCTTAGCGGTTAATAACCGCTATAGTAATTAAGGGGTTAACCCACCCTGCCCCGCTACCCACCCGGGAGGCCTAACCCGGACTGACTATACCCACCCTGTGCCCATTGAGTAGTATAGTGGTACATCATACCCATATAATAATATGGGCATGATAAGCCTCTATAGCCTCTATAGCACTCAATGGGCACCCTAATCACAATACATTAATGCACCAAACACACAATAATAAAACATTAAAAAACATTAAAAAACTCCAGAACAAACCACTTCAATAAATAAAAACAGTAGCCAGCTAATCTAATGAATACAAGCAATAACAAGAACAACAATGAATTAATTAAACCATTAACCAATCAAAGCAATTAATTAATCAAACTCAGAATTCTTTCAAACAGTAACCACTCAAACCAATTAATTACTAAACTGCGATGTCAGACCTGGGGTGCCCTATTTCATAGTTAATTTAGTTCGACCAAATTCCCATCATGTTCTCCTCGTCCAAGCAACAAGCAAGAAGATGCTTCAGCGGGGGACGAATACCGGCGCAAGTAATTTCTTAGAGGGGCCATCCCCACTCATCAAATCGTGATCATGATCAGGTGCTCACTACTACAAGGACCCCCTCCTACATTCCCGGGCATCTTGGGATTGGTAAAAGGGGATGAAGCGTAAACTCGATTTACATACGTCCCCAAAGGGCAAAGACCCGCAAGTTAGAGACCAAGGAGGTAGCCAGCCCGAAAGCCAAAAGGTTTACTAAGGAAAAATAACCTTTTACCGCTGTGAGTCATGGGACAGCTCCTCGGTCACCCGGCAGCCCAAGACAATACGGCGAGCGGCGTTGCTACCACTGTGGTCAAGAAGGTCGTATCACTAGGGCTTGCTCGAAGCTTCAAAAATCCCCTACAAGTGCCAAGTCCTTCATGGTGCAAGTGCAACAGGCAGTACCCACGGCACCAGAATTGTCTGAGGAGATTGGAGATGAGACGGCCTCCGATTCCAAGGAAGTTTCTCCACCCGAGGCCTACTGTTGAGTAGGACCCGCCGCTATCATAAGAATTGTGATAGAAGGAATCTATTCTTCAGCTTTACTGGACACCAGGTCCCAGGTGACCATTATTTACCGGCCGTTCTACGATCAACACCTCAGTCATCTTCCCTTGCAGTCGGCAGAAAAGATTTTTCTTTTTTTTCATCAAAAAGATGAAGTTATGGGGCCTGAGTAAAGATGACTACCCCATCGATGGGATAGTGGCGATTCAAGTGGACATCATGCATTTGAACACTAACCGGTCACACCCCATGGCGGTGGAAGCCCTGGTCTGTCTGAGCCTCGGGAACATCCCAGGGCACTCATCATATTGGGCACGAACGCTGACATAGTGAGATCTGCGATTCGCTCTTACCTTCACGAGGCAGGTGAGCTACCCTTGTCATCCCTGAATATATCTCCTGGCCTAAAAGATGAATGCTATAGGGTAGCGTCACAAGAAGAGTATGGTGAAATCTTCAACCAAGAAAGAGGGATAGTAGAGATTCCACCAGGGGGAGTGAGATACATGACAACTCCTCAGCAGACGGAGGTCCCTTCCGAACACCCAGCAGGTCTGGGCAGGAGAAGGAGAGGACATTCCTGCAGTATATCTGAAGCGGAGGAGCAGCCACCCAGAATTTATTCACATGCGCTTGACCTACTTGCAGCTTGAAAGTAGGATTCTTATAGTTGCCGGACGCAGGACAAGTGGATGTCGTAGTTTTTTTTAATGATTTTTGTTCTTAGATTTTTGTCTTTTTAATAAATAGATTTATATTCAGTATTTTTTAGTGCTTGCTCCATCACTCTGAAATATATATATATTTTTTTCTTTTCTCTTGTTTGTTCTCTATGGTCATTTTCTCCATTTAATTAGTATCAGGTGCATTGTCACTTAACAATATCACACTATGTTGTTTTATTTAACTCTTTCTATGTGCTGAGCAACGGCTGGATCCATTATTCTACATCCTTGGAACTCTTGGGCACTATTTCAGCACTGTGTCACACCCATACGGTTGTATTTGTATATACCCATATTCAGTGGTTGACAAATCACCAAAAAATCTATTCGCCACACAAAAAAATCTACTCGCCACCTAGTACCAAACGTGTGCTGCTTGGGCCAATAGGAGCTCGCCACGATGTTAAATCCACTCGCCCGGGGTGAGCAAATGTATAGGTTTGTCGAACACTGCCCATATTTGGATAAATTATACGTAAAAAAAAAATTTGCATCTATTTTGAATTATTACATTTATGTAGATGTAAGGGTGCCCCTATCATCTGTTTTTTCTGCATTTTTTTCACTTACTTTGGGTAGTTAGTGTTTTTAGTTGGCAGCCCTCATTATTTAATTCACTTATTATTTATATTAGAGTGAAAACTATTTATTTATATATATTATTATATTCGAATAGCGCTACACAGTACAGACTTTTCTTCTTTGATCATTATATACTGTATATAACCCCTGCAAATGTGAAATAGTGAACAGAATAACGCATGCGCTTTCTTCTCTAACCGTTGTTTTTCACAGCGATTTAGATCAGTAACGCGCCAGCGTTTCTGCAATGCCTCACGTTAATGAGAGCCATAACCTCTGCTACATCTGTATCTCAGTCTGTTCTGTCTTATAACTCATTTCAAAATAAATCCATATTTTTATACTTTTTGAAGTTATTAGTAGAGTTTTCTAAATCTTCAGCGCCATGAATCAGTCTGATACTATCTATCATTCTGTCACTACAGGGCATATGCAGAATAGCAAAAGTGGTACAGATATATCAAAGAAAATATATCATATTGCTTTCATTGGGAGCTTTTCCTTTCATAATATGGGACCTCGTTGGTTTGTCCAGTTTTGGAGCCGGAAAATATTGATAAATAGAACCTTACACTGTCAGTGTCTAATGAATGGAGCTCAGGCGGGCAGCTTTCTGAGTCAGGTGGTAGCATTGATGCACAGAACTTGCATACCAAGCTACAGTATAACGGTCTAAACAGCTTCTCTGAATACAATGGATGTCTACACCAGTGGTTACCTGTGTCTTCCACCACCATAACAAAGCAACATTAACATTTGTACCACCCTCTACTGTATATAGATATCTCTCAGTGGTGGTCAACTCCAGTCCTCAAGGGCCACCAACAGGTTAGGGTTTAAGAGTATCTGTGCTTCAGCACAGGTGGCTCAATCAGTAGTTCAGTCACAGACTGAGCCACTGATTGATCCACCTGTGCTGAAGCACGGACAGTCAAGCCCTAACCTGTTGGTGGATCTTGAGGACTGGAGTTGATCGCTCCTGATCCATCTGTTCCTCTGCTTTTCTATGGTAGTGTTAGTTTGTTAATGTGCTTCTTCTCACATTTCTGTCCCTCAACAACTTGCTTCCTAGAAGCCACAGGAATATGGAATAACACTTTTCAGCCCCCACCTGTGTAGCACATACACAAACCCCATACAGCATTCATCACAGCCCCTTTCCTTGGAGAATTAAACAGAGGACACTGACCGGCCTCTGCTCTGATCCAAAAGGGAGGCTGGATCGATTTCTTGCTTCTATAGACCTGATTGTCACCTCTTGCTCGTCCCCACCAAGCTGCTCCTGAACGGAGAGAGCAGCGATAAGTTTCCGACTCCTTTCCGACTGCACCACGATGAACACGTTATCTCTACTTCATTTGAGTACTATACTGATACGTGGGAAGCAGGTATATGGACAGACACAAACTATTACATTGCATTTTTGTTGTAAAACGCACCAGCCAACACGTGAACGCTGCTATCAGCAGGATCCGGGTAGAAAATAACGGAGACCCGTTCAAGAAGAGAGAAAATTTTCAAATTTTCAGTTTAGTAAGGAGTCTGCCTGATAACAACTGGACGTTTTATAAATTGTTTAAACATCTGATATCCTATAAGATATGAAAAGGTATATTCCATTAACCCTATATAGCTTTATTATACTCTATATGGATCTCTATGTAAAAAAAATACAGAATAGCAAAACACATGGCTCGAACTCCCCCGTGAATTATAAATGAATGGAACATTCCATACCCAGATTCACAAAGCGCCGCTAAATCCGGGCTCATAGCGTGATGTTATCATAATCAGCAATGGATGTTAATTTCACTGAGGTTAACGTCAATCCACAAAGATAATTGTATGCAAAAACCACAGCCGTTACTGATCTCATTAGGATACTGTAGACTTAACACCATGTTAAGTTAGCAGTGCCTGGTGTTAGTTTAATACGGCTCACATTGCACCGGTTTTACCCATTTTGTGGCATTGGCTCCCTGCGGAGCCTGAAATATGGGGAGGGAGAGAGATTGGGGGAGAGAGACGGGGGGAGAGATACAGGGGAGAGAGATTGGGGGAGAGAGAAGGAGGGAGAGAGATCGGGGGAAAGAGACAGAGGGAGAGAGGCGGGGGAGAGAGATGGGGAGAGAGACCGGGGGAGAGAGACAGAGGGAGAGAGATCAGGGGGAGAGAGATCGCGGGGAGAGAGATTGGGGGAGAGAAAGAGGAGGAGAGAGAAGGGAGAAGAAAGATCGGGGGGGGAGAGAGAAGGAAGGAGGGAGATCGATGGGAGAGAGACAGGGGAAAAGAGCCGGGGGGAGAGAGATGGGGTAGAGAGACGGGGGGAGAGAGACAGTTGGAG
>NW_027456477.1:0-18677 GCF_040206685.1 Ascaphus truei | reverse complement strand
CTCTCTAACCTCTTCTTTTGGCCTTCAACAGTGGACAGCAGCCAGCACCCACAAGGATGGCCACTACCTAGACCTGGTTTTCACTAAAAACTTTTTTCTCACCGATTTCTCCATTTCCCCTTTTCCTCTCTCTGACCATCATCTCATCTCATTCTCTCTATCACGCTTCTCCCCTTCTCCACCTCCATCTACCCCTCGCTTCTGCAGAAACCTGCGCTCTATTAACTTACCAGCTTTTGTTGCCACTTTACGCTCCTCCCTCTCCTCTCTCAGCCCTGCTCCAGACCCTGACAACCTGATCAAGAACTACAACTTTGCCCTATCCTCCTCTCTTGATCCACATGCCCAGCTTTCTCTCTGCCGTTCTCGCCCTTCTAACCCCAGACTCTGGCTAAATTCCCACACGCGCATGCTGCGTTCCTGCACTCGTTCCTCTGAATGCCTCTGGAGGAAATCTTATACTCTCACAGACTTCCTTCACTACACATTTATGCTATCCTGTTTCAACTCTGCCCTCTCTCAGGCTAAACAAACCTACTTTTCTCAACTAATCAACACGCACAAGTCTAACCCATGCCGATTCTTCTCTGCCTTTGACTCCCTACCCAGACCATCCTCAGCTCTGCCTCTTCTTCCCCCTACATTTCACCTCAGGACTTTGCTGACTATTTCAAGGAAAAGGTGGAATCCATACTTTAGGACATCCCCTCTGTTTCCTCCTCCCATCCTACACCTCTTCCTAACTCTCCTCCTGCCTTCCTTGACTCCTTTTCTGCTGTCACAGAGGAGGATGTGGCACTGCTGTTCTCCTCTTCTCCATCAACCACTTGCTCTCTTGACCCCATTCCCTCCCATCTCCTAAAACCTCTTACTCCTACTAAAACCCCCTAAGCTCAAACACATTTTTAACTCATCCCTCTACTCTGGTACCTTTCCCTCCTCCTTCAAACATGCAACAGTTATATCATTACTCAAAAACAACAAGCTTGACCCTACTTGTCTTTCTAACTATTGGTCTGTCTCCCTCCTGCCTTTTGCCTCTAAACTCCTTGAACGTCTTGTATGCTCGCGCTTGCTCAATTTTCTCAACACCTATTCTCTCCTAGACCCTCTACAATCTGGCTTCCGCACTGCTTACTCCACTGAAACAGCCCTCACTAAAATAACTAATAACTAATGACTTCCATGCTACCAAAGACAGAGGTCGTTACACTCTGCTCATATTACTCGACCTCTCTGCATCATTTGATACTGTGGACCACCCTCTTCTCCTTCACATCTCTTGGCATTCATAACTGTCAGGATTGGGCTTAGGCTCCGCCCCGTCACGCATCTCGTGACATCACGAGTGACACGCGTAAGCCGCAACCCATGCACAGGCACCACGCTGCCAGGAAGGAAAACACAGTAAAAACCGTCTCCAGGCTTTGCCCCCGTGACGACACGGGCAACCTACAACGCACGCTGGCTACTCACAGATACCGCGCGGACACAAGAAAACAAGGGGTTAATTCTCTTAATTATTCCTCAGCTGTTGTGCACCCCGTCCCTGCCTATCAGTGGACAGCCTATTTCTGATTGCATTCATTACTCTGCAGCTGTGTGCTTTCCTACCATTGGCTGCCTGCCCTTTAAGTACTCAGCTAGCCCTGCTACAAACTGGCTGAGTATAAACTTTGGTTTATGTGTCTTGTGCTCCCTCAAGCTACTCATTGGTTTTGCCTTAACTTGTCTTGCCTTCCTGTTGTGACCTTAGCTCGTACTTGGACTCCTGACTTCTCGGCTCACTAGACCTTGGCTCGCTTCTGGACTTCCCACTCTCTCCTCGACCACGGCTACGGATATACGACAATTCTACACTCTCAACTCCAGACTACAGCAAGTACCTTCTACCTACCTGACGTCTCCTACCCTTACCTGTGTATATCACCTCCACTCTGCACACCGGACGTGGCTGCTTGGTTGTTGGTCGGTGGCTATCAGCATCCTCACCTCAGCCTCACGGTCCCGCCTTGTTTGTTGTGAACACTTGTCACAGTAGCAAAGCTCTATCTTGGATCTCCTCTTACCTCTCCCATCGAACCTGGCCACACTACCTCCTTCCACATTACTGTTGAAAGTTCAGTCATACACCCAGCAGCGCAAGCACGCTGCCTGGGAGTCACACTCGACTCCTCTCTCACTTTCTCCTCTCACAGTCATAACGTATCTAAAACCTGTCTCTTTTTCCTCCGCAATATTACAAAGATACGCCCTTTCCTCTGTTGCTCGACTGCTAAAACTCTGACCCAGGCCCTCATTCTCTCCTGTCTCGTTTCCTGTAACCTCCTGTTGTCCGGCCTTCCTGCCTCTCACCTGTCTCCCCTACAATGTATCCTAAACACTGCTGCCAGAATCACTCTACTCTTTCCTAGATCTGTCTCAGCATCTCCCCTGCTGAAATCCCTCTCCTGGCTTCCGATCAAATCCCGTATCACACATTCAATTCTCCTCCTCACTTTAAAACGTCTGCCCCTCCTTATATCTCAGCCCTAATTTCTCGCTATGCACCATCCCGACTCTTGCGGTCTGCTCAAGTATGTCTTCTCTCTACTCCCTTTGTATCTAAAGCCCTCACCTGCCTTACACCTTTCTCACTGACTGCCCCGCACCTCAGGAATGCCCGTCCCGACTTGCACCTTCTCTATCCACATTTAAGACTCACCTTAAAACACACCTGCTTAATGAAGCATCTGAGTAGCTCTGTGGCTAACACTATACACCTGATACATAAAGCTTTGCATCTTGCAGATGCACGTACCAGTATGTCCTCCTACAGTCTCTGTATGTCCCTCCTACCAATTAGATTGTAAGCTCTTCGGAACAGGGACTCCTTTTCCTAAATGTTACTTTTATGTCTGAAGCACTTCTTCCCATGATCTGTTATTTGTATCATTTGCTATTTATATGATTGTCACGTGTATTACTACTGTGAAGCGCTATGTACATTAATGGCGCTATACAAATAAAGACATACATACATAGAATTCATGTAAACCAATGAGAATGTATACCTAATAATTATTTTATTAGTCTTTGATGATTTCCACGATATTCTATGTATTAATGTTAACTAAAATAAATATGATAATAACAATGTTTTTGTATATTGCATATACAATACAAACCAATTTTTAAAATGTCCTTTGGCACATTATAACGGTACCAAGGTGTGTGTGTGTTTTAATTTACAGGGTATTGGGTATGACAGACACCATTAGCATCTATGGTTGCTGTGCCAGAACGGCTTTTGATTTTTGCACTGTGTAGAAGGAGGATTAGAAAGGTAAGTGTGTGTGCATGCACAGTATTGATAATGACAAGCTACTGTGACACAGTCATTGTCAGAATGGCCTGCAATTCCCTTGTTATGGGGAGGTGGTGGGCCAATGCATTGTGGGTCCATCATCACAGGGATTAACTTGATGTGTGTCACTTGATAATTAAGCCCAGCGTGCCCTATGCTTCATGTCTGCATGGGATGATTCTACAATTTGCGCAGTCTGATAAGCGTTGCCGCCTTTGTCTCCTATTACCCCGTGGCACTGATGCATTTACCTCTGTACCATGTCCCTGCCATCTCTTATCAAGTAATTACCATCTTGGACCAATCAGCATTAGTCTCCTGAGTCTTTCTTTTCACGTGCGTGCCCGCTGCCTCGGGCCACTTATTATGTCCTACTGCCCACTCTTAGTTTTGCTTCCCATAGTGGCTTAAACATTTGTTGGTGCTGGGCTTGAGTTAAAAAATCCACATTTATTAAATATTTTTCCTTTATTGGTGTCAGACAGCGTATTGGTACATGTTACAGACATTGGCAGACGAGCCAGCACAGAAATACGGCGCGGTACATGTACATAGCATGGAAGGGGTTGATGACGCACAATAGTCCATTTTCCCATTTTCAGTGGTGAAAAAGAGAGGGGATGACGAAGGAGGGGTGGATAGTTGGGAACGACTTGGACAAAGAGGGGGGAGGGGGGGGGGAGGGAGGGAGGGCAGGGGTGGGGAGGTTTTGGGTTCGGAGGTCAGGGGGCTAATACTGCGGTAAAGTTTATGTGAGAGTTGGGGCGCCTGATCCTGGCCAAGGTTCCCAAATTGAGTAAAACTGCGGCATTTTTTGTTTCAGCATTGCCGTCAGTCTTTCCATACTCATAATTCCATCTATCCTAGCGATTACCGTTCTTCTGGAGGGGGCTTTGATTTTCTTCCAAGCCGCTGCTACGCAGCATCTAGCAGCCGTTAGTATCGCTGCTGTGAGTCTAGCTATAGCGGTGGGAAGGTCGTCGACTGGTTTTCCCAGCACGTAGGTCAGGGGGTCCAGGGGTATTTCTACATCCAGGGTCTCGGTCAGGAAAAATCCACATTTATTAAACATTGGGGCAACATCTTTGGTCTGTTTTTTTTTTTTTTTTTTTTTAAA
The DNA here is from genome assembly GCF_040206685.1 of Ascaphus truei. Lineage (NCBI taxonomy): Eukaryota > Metazoa > Chordata > Amphibia > Anura > Ascaphidae > Ascaphus > Ascaphus truei. The sequence continues at coordinate 14,214 of NW_027456477.1, read as the reverse complement.
GATGTAAGCAATATTCATGCTCTAAAAGGTGGAATGGCTTTCTAAAATTGAAAGTTTGTAAACGTCCCTGTACCTCCATCAACTATAAAAATGTTGCATTGGGGCTCTGAATGCTGTTTTTTGAATAGAAATGTTTAGGTTTATATATTATTTAAAAAAAATGATATTAATTTAAATATAGCATTTTGGCTTCTGCCTCTACAAACGATGTGTGTACGGTACATATACACAGATATATATGCACACACAGTATAGTGTGTACGGTACATATACACAGATATATATGCACACACAGTATAGTGTGTACGGTACATATACACAGATATATATGCACACACAGTATAGTGTGTACGGTACATATACACAGATATATATGCACACACAGTATAGTGTGTACGGTACATATACACAGATATATATGCACACACAGTATAGTGTGTACAGTACATATACACAGATATATATGCACACACAGTGTATTGTGTACATTCTCTCACTATGGCTGACACAGATGCATGATAATGACTCAATGTTAGGCAATCAGCACTTTGTGAACCCTGGGAGGCAATCACAGCTCTATTTGTGCTTTGAGGCATTCAAATCCTTCCTAAATGTGGGATACATTTACACACTTGTCAGAATATTCCTGAATTAGCAAAAAGCACGAAGGGAAGTTTAAACCGACCTTTCGCTTCAAGGAAATGTATTTGAATGAGTTTCCCAGAACTGCTCAGATTCACATCCAGTACAAGCCCATTCACAGTCACCATGAAGGATTAGGAAGAAGCTGTTTAAGCCTCTCTGGTTATCTATATATATATTTTTGAAAACATTGTATGTCCCTGTGTCTAGGGGCAATCACATTGGACCTTTAGCCCGTCACTCCACCTCAGGCCAATGAGATGGCTCCCTTGGCCCGCCCGCCCCTGCACACCTCTCATTGGCCGGTGTGGTCTAACAGTGTCACACACACACACACCGTGCCTCTCCAACACTGGCTACCACACGATGTGCACCAGCCGCTGCCACCTCCCGCCCAAGTAAGTAACTAAACCGCCGCCTCCCCTCCCAGCTCACACTCCTGCTGCCGCTGGGGCCTCAAACCCCTGCACCTCCCCGCTAACACTCCTGCCGCCGCCTAGGCCTCAAACCCCTGCGCCTCCCCTCCCTGCTCACACCCCTGCCGCCGCCTCGGCCTCAAACCCCTGCGCCTCCCCGATCACACCCCTGCGCCTCCCCGCCTTACCTCACACCACCTGTGCCTCCCGCCGCCTCACACCCCCGGCCGCTACAGTCAGCGGGGAACTGGCCGGACGAGACCAAGCGGGGGAGCGGACAGACGGGAGGGTGAGCGGGCACAACAATTGCAGACATGCTGCCTCCCGCCTCAGATCCGCGGGGGAGCGGCCGGGCGGGGGAACGGCCGCCGCGTGCACGCGCCTCCGTCTGCACCAGCACACGGAATGTTCCGTCGATGGGGGGGAGGGGAGGAGCGGATTGACGACCATCAGAGACAGCGGGGGAACGGACAGGGGAGCAAGTGGACGCCGGATACATTGCCCACCCAGGGAGCCGCCGGCTATCATCAAGGGGGGGGGTGAATCCCGGCCGCCCCCCTCAGTGACCCGCCACCGCCGATCTATGAAGGCGGGGGAGGGGGGGAATTGGAGATGTGAAGGGGGGGGAAATCACAGCTGTGAAAGGGGGGGGGGAAATGGAGCTGTGAAAGTGGGGGGAAATCACACGTGGGGGGGGGGGAGAGGAAAGCGAGGGGGAGTGGGAAAATTAAATCCCGGGCAATGCCGGGTATATCAGCTAGTTAGATATAAGTAAGGTTTCTGTGTAACGGAATCTCGGGATGTGAGGGACAATCTCCCCACAGAGAGGGGAGGAGGTTCAGAGGGTGTGCTTAACACAGGGGCGGCCAACTGCTGTCCATGTCAGCTGTTAAAGGTATCCCTGCTAGGACTGGCTGAGCCACTGATTGCGCCACCTGTGCTGAAGCAGGGATATCCCTAATACCTTAACCGTTGGTGGCCCTTGAGGACTGGAGTTGGCCCCTTCTGGCTTAAGCCAACACACATCATATTAGCACACAAATGCACAGTACAAAGCCCCGAGCCCATTCATGTGGATGCAAGTTGATGCATAAACTTTAATTAACCTGCTTTTCAAAAATAAAATAAAATAAAAATAAATAGTGAAAGTGAAGGTTAGTAAACAAATAATGACTTAAGTGTCTAAAATGACATCAGTGAAGTGGCAGGATACAAGTGTAACCTTATATACAGGGAGTGTGCAGCTAATCTGATGATGGCTCAGCACCTAGGTTCTGGTATACAGTAGGAGGAAGAAGACAGCGCACGACTCATAGTGTGTTAAACACATTTAAAGTGCTAAATTGCGAGCAGGTAAGTATTGCACATACAAGATATTACTATCATTCAGGCATTACGTGTCAGGTGCATGTTACCCCTTTGGAAAATGCGTCTCAGGAAATCAGCAACTCCAAGCGTCCGCTGCGGTTCTGTCCTGAATCCTCACGAGATGTCGGTGTGGATCCTGGGTCCGGTGTAGGTAGCCTCCGGTGCAGGTAGCCTCCGGTGCAGGTAGCCTCCGGTGCAGGTAGCCTCCGGTGTAGGTAGCCTCCGGTATAGGTAGCCTCCGGTGTAGGTAGCCTCCGGTGCAGGTAGCCTCCGGTGCAGGTAGCCTCCGGTGCAGGTAGCCTCCGGTGTAGGTAGCCTCCGGTGCAGGTAGCCTCCGGTGCAGGTAGCCTCCGGTAATAGTCCGTTGGTAAGGGGCGTGCAAAATGGAACTTGCACAATATTGCAGGGAACTCCCAACACTGGTAGCGATGAAATCCAGAGGCACTCCACAGATCAACTGTGCGGCAGTCTGTGACGTCACAAGACCGCGTCGCCCTATGAGCGGTATTCCGGTCTAAGGTCGTAGACAAAATAATTAAGCCGCAGGAACGAGAGACACTCACCAGGTTATGTGGAATAGCAAAATGGCAAAAATAACGCTTTTTCTCCTATATTCATTATGAGGCATCACTTTCTTCCCACTTCCCTTTCTCCCACACAACATTTGGCTCACATAGACACAGATTCCCTAAGCTTCCACCTTAGCCTATTTACCGTGACCTTAACCAAGGCTGCCGACAGCTTTCATGGGTCCCAGGACTAAAGTTTCTACCAGGGCCCCCCGTGTCAGCGGCCTTTTGAGCCTCCCCTCTTTCTCTTACACTTCCCCCCTCGCTCTCTCACCCCCTCTATTTCCCTCCCAATCCCCCATGTATTTCTCCCCCTTCCCCTCCTCATATATGCCTCTCACACCCCCTCCCTTAAGGGGTGTCGGAGGTATGGGGTACCGGGTGGAGGGTTTAAGGAAGGTATGGGGTAACATGTGTGTGTGGGGGGGGGGGGAATAAGGAAGGTATGGGGTAACGGGTGTGGGGGATAATGAAGGTAGGGGATAAGTAAGGTATGATGGGGTAGGGATGGTATGGGGTTGTAAGGGGTGGATGGGGGTGTGTAAGGGGTGAGGGGGTTAAGGGTGGAAGGTAAGGGGGGGAGAACGTAGGGGGCGGAGAAGGTAAGGAGGGGAAGAAGTAAGGGGGGGGAAGGTAAGGGGGGGGAAAGGTAAGGGGGGGGGAGAAGTTAAGGGGGGGGAGAAGGTAAGGGGGGGAAGAAGGTAAGGGGGGTAAGAAGGTAAAGAGGGGGGAAAGGTAAGGGGGGAAGAAGGTAAGGGGGGGAAGAAGGTAAGGAGGGAAGAAGGTAAGGGGGGAGGGAAAGAGGCATTGGCTGAGGGGAGTTTACCTTGGTGTGGAGGAAGCAGGAACATGTGGGTGGTGGGAGTTTGGGGGGTCCTGCAAGGGTCTTCAGAGGGGCCTTGAGAAAGGCCAGAGGAGTCTTGTGAAGGGGATTTCAGATGGCAGTGCAGAGGGGCCCTGTGAAAGTGATTTCAGACGGCAGTGCGGAGAGGCGCTGTGTAGGAGATTTCAGACGGCAGTGCAGAGAGGCCATGTGAATGAGATTTCAGGCGGCAGTGAAGAGGGGCCATGTGAATGAGATTTCAGGCGGCAGTGAAGAGGGGCCATGTGAATGAGATTTCAGGCGACAGTGCGGAGGGGCCCGTTGAAGGGGCTTACAGATGGCCTGCAAAAGCCCATGGAGGGCCTTTCAGATGACCCACGGAGGGGCCCTGTGAGGGTCCATGGATGATCCTAAAATAGGTAAGGGAGGGTCGATTTTTTAAATGGGCCAGAAAAGTGTGATATTATGGGCTGGAGGGGGGTGAAGGGTGAGAGTGGAGAGAGTACTGGGCAGCGCTGGGACCTGGGGCGCTAGTACAGAGTAGGAATAAGCAGCTGCACAGCCGGGAAGATTTACACGGTTTTCCCGCCTGTGCAGTCACTGATATCTGCTGCCAGTCCCCACCCACCAGGAAGGCCCTGATTGGCTGCATAGCTAAGCAAGTCATTTGTGTTTATTTTACCAACTAGTTGGCCAGCGGCCCGGGCCCCCTGACTCACGAGGCCCGGGACGAGAGTACCGGCTGTCCCCCCCTGTCGGCGGCCCTGACCTTAAGTTAATGCCAATTAATCGTAACATGAAAAAAACAATATTACACTGATAATCTTCTCACGAATACATAAAATTTAGCCAACTTCTGGAAGGTCATCAACAATATATTCCAGCCTTCTAGCCATCAACAACCATGTAATTTCATTAAGGATGATATTACTCTGACAAATCCCACTGACATTGCAAATGCATTCAATGATTACTTTGTGGGCTGTGCTACTAACTTATTAGCAAAACGCAACCCGAAATACAAACATGACGCTCAACCTGGGAGTACCCGTATCGCCCAACTCCCTCCCAACACTGCCCACAATTTTCAATTTGTCCCAGTATCCGAAGAGGAGATTACACAAGTGCTACTCAAATTAAATCTAAGCAGCCAACCTGACCTACTGCAATCTAAGTCCCTACTGTAACGATGCTCGTCTCAAGCAGGAAAGGACCTGCAGGGCTGAGGAAGGAAGGTGAAAGAACCAACCTGAGCCGAGGGACAGAGTCCTGATAGAATAGTGAGTCGTAAGCCGAAGGTCAGGGCTGGCAGCAGAGTTGCGTAGTCGGTGTTGATGCAGAGGTCGAGGCAGGCTGAACTCAAAGGTTAGTCGAGGTATGTGAGCCGGGTTTGGTAATGTGAAGACAATAGGAAAGCACGTCGCATGTACTCAGCATGAACTGAAACTTTGCTCGGCAACTTCCTGCTAACAGGGCTGTCCTTTTAAAGGAAGTTGCCAGAAGCAAAAATTGACGATCCAGCCACAGAGGGTGAGAAAGAGAAAAATCCTGAACCGGAATGTGAAATCCCAGAAAGGATTTTGCCAAACCTCATAGTTTCCCCCCCCCCCCTCCAGAATCGATCTCCGGACAATTTAACCCGGGCTTGTCTGGGAACCTCCGGTAGAAACCTTGGATCAAGGAGGAAGCGTGGACATTGTCATGGGAGAGGGGGTTTGGCCCGGTATTAAAGGGGTTACCTTTACCACCCCCTGCTCTCACCTGGGAGGCGAGGGGTTAACTGGAATGATGTCCAGTACTGTAGTTATGCCCCTGCTTCAGCACCAACTGTGTATCCCCCTGTGAATATGTATGGTTCCCATTCCAGTGTCTGCACCAACACATACACTGTGATCTATGCGGGAAGGAAAGGGTTAATGTTAATTCTGTGTTTATGGCCCTTTGTCCCTTTTCCCGCCTTTGCAGGCTCCATTTTGCAATTTCTCCATAGGTCGCCATTGGGGCTCCGTACAATCCTATGGAGATTCCGGCGATTTGGGCCCGTTTCCGTAGAAGACCTGCAGGTGGCGCTCGAGAGGAGGAGCGGCGGTTCTCCATTGAAAGTCAATGGAGCCATCCATTTCAATGGGGATTCCTGGAAGCCGACCTCCGGAGACAAGCTGGCAGCCAGCCAGCCAGACCTCAAAACCGCAAGAGCGGAAACATTGTCACAAAAGAGCTTGGATCGCGCTATTGGCGTGGGAACTAGGGCCTCGGTCAAGTTCACGGCCAATTGGCGTGGGAACTTCTGTTCTAGGGCACTAGAAATAAAATTCCTTTTGCCCCCTAGATGTTAGGAACCCCTCACTTGACCAAAACAGGGTCCGACCAGTAATGGCGACGAGAAAGGGTCACGTCGGCCAGGAGGGTCCTACCATTGACCGTAATGGCGGAGAAAGCCGCGTGGCTTTGAAACGGCTACGTCCAAATGTGTATAAAGTGTAAACCTATATCTCCGGTTCGGTGAGTACCAGAGGGCTGGCATTTTGGTCGCATGTAGTCACTGCTCCGGCATGACTGCATGGCCATTTCCAGCCATCTCCGATCAACCAGACAGAGTATGTGCAAATGTGAAAATTGTGATTTTCCCCATTGACTTCAATGGCGGAGTTGCTCCATTGAAAGCCTATAGCGGCGGAGCCCATTGATTTCAATGGAAGAGTGAAATGCAGTGATTTTCTTTTAGCTTATAGCGGAGAATCCTGCATTAAAGTTTATAGGGGATTTTAACTTGTTTTTTGTATCTCTGATTCTGGGGGTCGTGGAAGGCTGATATTTGGCCACTATGGCAAAGGTCCTCCGTCATAAGGACCTGGCAAATTTCAGCCCACTCAGACCCACAGAACAGATTATTTTAATATGTGTAGATATTAAAGAATATACTGTTTTGCAAGGCTGGTATAAAAGCCCGGGAAAGTTACTGGCTCTGCTTTATGTTAATGCTCAGGAGAGCGACCCTTTGTCTACAACAGCCCCCCTGATCAAAGACTTGAACACTCTGATTGTGTACAATAGGGCGGAGAAACGCAGAGCCTGAGTGGTCTGTAAGTGCCATAATTCACACTTACAGACAAAAGGGTTTCCTGACCAGATACAAGTCTGGTAGACTTTTAGGCGTCCAATGTTAGGGTATGGGGCTGAAACTCCATATAAACGAGTGTAAGCCCTATGCCCAGTGTCTTTCGTGATGTCTTCATTTGAACCTGTATTGCTGAATGAATTGCCAATCCTGTACCTGATTGCTTCATTGTCCAACCCCTAAGTAAGTGCTGTTTCTTGTCTGTTATTTGTATCATCTTGTGTGTTCTCCTTCTTTAAGGAATAAACTATATTTATTATATCTAAGTCGTGGTCAATTCAACCCAGATATTTTGTGTATATTATAACCTATCACTAGCTAACGTGACAGACATCACTAGCCTTCACTCAAGAATTCTCCTCTGAACGTATCCCCTCCAAGATACAAGGTACTGGAGACTGCCGCGAGATCCACTGGAATCCAGAATCCAATGAGCTACATACTCCACTTGTCCTTGTACCAGAACCGGGCCTGAGAGGGTGGGAGCAGAAGAGGTGTTGTTGCAGACCACCGCCTTTAAGAGAGACACATGGAAGACCGGAGGAATCTTTAGGGTATCTGGAAGCTCCAATTTAAACGCAACCAGATTTATTTGTTTCGCAATCTTGTAAGGACCTATAAACCTGGGCCCGAGCTTCAGGGAAAGAATCTTCAGACGGATGTTCCTGGTAGATAGCCAGACGTGATCTCCATCGGTGAAAAATTCAGGGCGCGCAGATAACCTGTGATTACATAAAAGAGAAGAACACAAACAGTGCAATTCTGTCTAACAGCAGGAACATATAACAAGACTCCAGAGAAATGTGCACTCACATTTTGTAGAAAATAAACAAGCCTTTGGTCCCAGAGAGAGTCTATTAAATTTGGTGTTTAAAAAAACCAAAAAAAAAAACCTTTGCTTGAACACAGTGTATCCAGCGATGCTGCACGGACCATCAAGCCACAGAAAGGAAGAGATGGACAGGATGGTGTAGGTAGTCACAATATATTATAAAATGCACAGAATAAAAAATGGCAACTTACATAGTAACCCTATGCAAGGGCATTGTACGAAAGGCAGCTAGAAGGTATCCGGAGATGGAGGTCAGTCTACCATGGATGGCGGGGTTTCTGCATGGGAGCTGATGCACCCGGCCAAAATCAATAGTTCTACCCGGCCGGGTACCCGGTTAGCCATTTTGCCCTTAACTACAGGGTGGAGGAAGACCACGGCGACATCAATGAAGAGCAGCAGAGGTCCTGTGGCGGTGTCAGCATCGGAAGTGTCTTCAGTCGGCGTGGGAGCTGCAGGAATCCATTGCACAGCCGCAGATTCAGTGTAAGCCGGGGAACCATGTGACCGGTCCAGGTAATGTCCAGGTTGCTGAAAATGTGCCGGTTAACGCCAGGTACCGGGTAATTCCAGGTACTCGGTACATCACTAGAAGGGAGGCTTTAGTTACGTTGGCATGAATCTTCCTCCAGAGAGACTGTAGCTCCTGGACCTTGTCATCCACCGCAGGAACTCCAGATATAGAGACGGACAATGGAAGAGTAGAAGAAACTGCTGAAATAGTCTGAGATGGTGGAATGGCTCCTGGAAACAAGTTGATTGGACCATCGAATGCCCGATGCGGTGGTAACCCCTTGGCTTGCTACTTGTTGAAAACATCCTGAAAATCCTTGTATGCAAGGGGAAGAACATCGGGAGAGATACAGATGCCAGCGGTGGGTCAGAGCTGGGGTGAGGTTTAGACAAGCAGGTCCTGTGACATTGCTGGCCCCAGATGGTCGCTTGCCCCATTAACCAGTCAACTGTAGGGTTGTGGGCCCACAACCAAGGGAGACCTAATACTGTAGGTGCTGAAGGTGCGTTGATTACCATGAAAGGGAGTAGCTCCTAATGTAGAAATTTGATGTTCACTACAGGGGAAAGTGAGGTGAGGTGAGGGTGAGGGTGCCGGGTCCTAAGGGTCTTCCGTCGATCACCGCAATCTCTAACGGAATCTCCAAAGAGCGAAGGGGAATTGTGTGTCGTTTAGAGAACAAAAGATCGAGGAAGTTACTCGGTGCTTCGGAATCCACGAAGGCCTGACTAGAGACTGAGGCTGAACCCCGTGAGAGGGAAACCGACCGAAGAATCCGGGAAGGCACTGAGGGAGGAAGGATGGTACCGATGTCCAGCGAATCCTCTTCCAACTTCACTGGGCACGGGCGTATTCCCGGCCCCACAATGATCGGGCAGTCAGGGATCCGGTGGTCCTGGGACCCACAATACAGGCACAAGCCCGAGGTACGCCTCCTACTTTTCTCCTGTTCCGACAATCTGGCAGTACCCAGTTGCATAGGCTCGTCATCTGGAGGGGGCGGAGAAACAAAGTTTGGGGCCAACCGAGAAGTCAGGCTCCTAAAAGCACGTCACTTCTCGGATAGGCGTTCCTGCATTCTGAGATCGATCTATATGCCAAGACAAATTAACTTCTCAAGGTCCTTACGGAGGTCCCGAACGGTCAGCTCATCCTTTAAATGCTCCGATAGTCCTTGCCAAAAGGCCGCAACTTGGGCTTCATTATTCCAGCCGGTCTCAGCTGCGAGGGTGCGAAACTCAATGGCATATTGGCCTACCTTGTGAGTTCCCTGGCGAATCCGCAGGAGTGAAGCTGATGCTGAAGATACTCATCCAGGAGCATCAAACACCAACTTGAAGGCACGGATGAAGGCAGAGGAATCACTGATATGGGGCGAATCCTTCTCCCAGAGCAGAGGCCCAGGCCGGTGCCTCGTTGGTGAGAAGAGAAAATGTAGGCCACCCGGGCTCGATGCATGGTGAACTTGGATGGTTGTAATGCCATAAGGTCCCCTGCATGCCATAGGGTCCCCACCATACTGTAGAGGAGTCGGGATCCGAGGTTATCTGATTGCTGGAGATAACGGAAGTGCTATTAGAACCGCATCTGCAGCCTTCAAGTCTGACTGATGGGGGCCAATGTAGGTAACTAAGTCCTACCGCTTCACACATCCGTGCCAGTTGTTAATCGTGTAGGGCGAAGCGTTGCTCATGATCCCCCAAGTACTGTCCTTGCAGGGTAACGGCTCATCCTACCTCAGCGGGTTCCATGTCTGGGCCGAGCAAAATGTAACAATGTAACAATGCTCAAGCAGGAAACGGACTCGCAGGGCTGAGGTAGGAAGGTGAAAGAACCGACCTGAGCCGAGGGACAGAGTCCTGATAGAGTAGTGAGTTGTAACCCGAAGGTCAGGGCTGGCAGCAGAGTTGCGGAGTTGGTGTGGATGTAGAGGTCGGGGAAGGCTGAAATCAAGGATAGTCGAGGTACGTGAGCCGGGTCTGGTAACGTGAAGACAATAGGAAAGCGCGTCGCATGTACTCAGCATGAACTGAAACTTTGCTCGGCAATTTTCTGCTAACAGGGCTGTCCTTTTAAAGGAAGTTGCCAGGTGCAAAATGGACAATCCAGCCACAGAGGGGGAGCAAGAGCAAAATCCTGAACCGGAATTTGAAAACCCGGGAAGGATTTTGCCAAACCTCATACTTACAACTTGGTGCCCCAGCCATTGTCAAACTGCTTGCCTCCCTAATCAACTCTATTTTGTCTGCAGGCCATATCCCTAAGACCTGGAAACTGCCAATCTTCAAAAGTGGGGACAAAAACACTGTCTCAAACTACAGGCCAATCTCACTTCTCCCAATTCTATCCAAAGTCATGGAAAAATGTGTTCACTCCCAATTAAGCGATTACTATAGCAAGACAAATTTCCCTAGCCAATTCCAATCTGGCTTTCACCCCAACACTCCCTGGTAACTATGCTCTTAAAAGTTTGCAATGAGATCCAGTGTGGAATGGAACTGGGACAACTTACTGGTGCAATATCCCTAGATTTTGCAAAGGCTCATTTCAATATGCCTCTTTGTCCTCCAATGTAACTACAACACACATCACTGCGAATACTCAAAGAACTAGATTGGTCATCGCTTGAGTCTAGGCGCAAAATTCATCTCTCCTGTCTTGCCTTCAAATACTTTCTGGCAAACTACCCGTCTACCTGAACAAGCGCCTCACCCCTACCACATGCAGCACGTATCATCTAAGATCTGACTCCAAATGATGGTTCACGGTCACAAGGTTCAACAAAGTATCCGGCCGCTCCTCCTTCTCTCACCGTGCACTTAACACCTGGAACAACCTACCGGAGACTCTCACATCCGCCACCAGTCTCAGTTCTTTCAAAACTAAGGCTGTCACACATTTGAATCTGGTCTATAACTGTTACATACAGTACGCCTAAAAGATAAAAAATGTTAAACTGTTCATGCAATATCGTTATACATAATGTATAATCCTGTTCACTTAATGTAACCACGTATTTGTCATCATAACTCTGTGCCCAGGACATACTTGAAAACAAGAGGTAATTCTCAATGTATTACTACCTGGTAAAAATAGATGTTCCAGGGCACTACGGATTTGTCAAAAAAAGAAGATCTTCACTTGAAAAAGACCACACAGTTGGTTGAAACATTGTGTTTAATGATTGAATAAATTCTTTTTTTTGACAAATCTGTGGTGCCCTGGAACATCTATTTTTATAGTTTTTATATAGTTCTTGGAGTTTCTTCAGACAGGTACCTGGACCAGGAGCACCGGTAACTGCAAGTACAGTTAGGTCCGGAAATAATTGGACACGGAGACAAGTTTTGTTATTTTGGCTGTGTACCAAAATATATTCAAGTTACAGTTAAATAATGAATGTGGGCTTAAAGTGCAGTCTATCCGCTTTAATTTGAGGGTATTCACATCCAAATTGGAGGAAGGGTTTAGGAATTACATCTTTTTAATATGTAGCCCCCTCTTTTTCAAGGGACCAAAAGTAATTGGACAATTGACTCAAAAGCTGTTTCATGGCCAGGTGTGGGCTATTCCTCCGTTATTTCATCGTCAATTAAGCAGGTAAAAGGTCTGGGGTTGATTCCATGTGTGGCATACGCATTTGGAAGCTGTTGCTGTGAACCCACAACATGCGGTCAAAGGAGCTCTCAATGCAAGTGAAACAGGGCATCGTTAGGCTGCAAAAAAAAAGAAAATCCATCAGAGAGATAGCAGGAACATTAGGAGCGGCCAAATCAACAGTTTGGTATATTCTGAGAAGAAAAGAACGCACTGGTAAGCTCTGCAACACAAAAAGGCCTGGACGTCCACGGAAAACAACAGTGGTGGATGATCGTAGGATCCTTTCCATGGTAAAGAAAACCCCTTCACAACATCCAGCCAAGTGAAGAACACTCTCCAGGAGGTAGGCATATCATTATCCAAGTCTACCATAAAGAGAAGACTTCACAAGAGCAAATACAGAGGGTTCACCACAAGGTGCAAAACATTCATAAGCCTCAAGAATAGAAAGGCCAGATTAGACTTTGCCAAACAATATCTAAAAAAGCCAGCCCAGTTCTGGAACAGCATTCTTTGGACAGATGAAACTAAGATCAACCTGTACCAGAATGATGGGAAGAAAAATGTATGGAGAAGGCTTGGAACAGCTCATGATCCGAAGCATACCACATCATCTGTAAAACACGGTGGAGGCAGTGTGATGGCATGGGCATGCATGGCTTACAATGGCACTGGGTCACTAGAGTTTATTGATGATATGACAGAAGACAGAAGCAGCCGGATGAATTCTGAAGTGTATAGGGATATATTGTCTGCTCAGATTCAGCCAAATTCATCAAAATTGATTGGACAGCGCTTCACTTTACAGATATACAGTGACCCAAAACATACTGCGAAAGCAACCCAGGAGTTTTTTAAGGCAAAGAAGTGGAATATTCTGCAATGGCCGAGTCAATCACCTGATCTCAACCCGATCAAGCATGCATTTCACTTGCTGAAGACAAAACTTAAGGCAGAAAGACACACGAACAAACAACAACTGAAGACAGCTGCAGTAAAGGTCTGGCAAAGCATCACAAAGGAGGAAACCCAGCGTTTAGTGATATCCATGAATTCCAGACTTCAAGCAGTCATTGCCTGCAAAGGATTCTCAACAAAGTATTAAAAATGAATATTTTATTTATGATTGTGTTCATTTGTCCAATTACATTTGAGCCCCTGAAATAAGGGGACTGTGTATGAAAATGGTTGCAATTCCTAAACGTTTCATACGATTTTTTTGTTCAACCCCTTAAATTAAAGGTGAAAGTCTGCACTTCTATTGCATCTCGGTTGTTTCATTTCAAATCCATTGTGGTGACGTACAGAGCCAAAATTATGAAAATTGTGTCAGTGTCCAATTATTTCCGGACCTAACTGTATATTTACCTTTTCATGGTGTGCAGCATTATATCTCTTATGCATTACTACCTGCTAAAACATTTCTATAAATAAATAGAATAAATAACTAAAGCAAAATAACATGACGATAACCAGGATTTACTCTCGTAAAATACATGGTTTTATTTTTAATAGCCATTATTTTAATGGCCATTACTCTAAATGAGACACAAATTAGCTAATTAAAGGCTGAAGTATATTAATTCTATCATTACTAAGCGCTATTAAAGTTGATGTCGGAAAATAATGTCTCCTTTTTTAAGTCATAACTCTGGCTTTACTCCCATCCAGACAGAGCTTTTGCTAGGGTGCGGGGCAACCTATTTAGAACATATATGCCCCCCAAATAAATTCACCTATCCTCCATGTGGGAAGTAGTGATGAACGAATGTGTCAAAGTTCTGCCTGTAATCTTTCGGTCAAACTTTTCTGTTGTCGCAAACCTGCGAAAGCTCGCTAAAACGCACGGAAAATACCGGCCAGTCCTGTTTTAGTAATGTCACGTGATTTAATGGCGCTTAATGGATCTGGTTCATAGACTTTAAAGATGCCAGTCCCACTTAGAGCTAAAGTGGCATTAAGCCAATTACTCTTTGGCAACACTACTGGTTGATAAAGGTGGGTAATTTCACTGTTTTCTTGGTTCTAAAAAATAAATAAATCATGTTGTGGTTTTGCTGGAAGTCCCGTTTTTTTTTTTTTTTTTTTTTTAAATAATGGCTTTCTTGGGTTATGGCTCAAATTTTCATTCCTTGTGAACTTCACAATTCACACTGAATGGATGTTCGAACCTGCGAACCTGCCCATCCTCTCTGGTGTTCGAACCTGCGAACCTGCCCATCCTCCCTGGTGTTCGAACCTGCGAACCTGCCCATCCTCTCTGGTGTTCGAACCTGCGAACCTGCCCATCCTCCCTGGTGTTCGAACCTGCAAACCTGCCCATCCTCCCTGG
>NW_027456476.1:0-18727 GCF_040206685.1 Ascaphus truei | reverse complement strand
CCCCCCTGTGCCTCTCTCTCACGCCTCCTTCCCCCCTGTGCCTCTCTCACGCCCCCTCCCCCCTGTGCCTCTTCTTCTTCTCACGCCCCCCTCCCCCCCTGTGCCTCTCTCTTATGCCCCCCCTGTGCCTCTCACACCCCCTCCCCCCCTGTGCCTCTCTCTCACGCCCCCCTCCCCCCTGTGCCTCTCTCTCACGCCCCCTCCCCCCCTGTGCCTCTCTCACGCCCCCCTCCCCCCCGTGCCTCTCTCTCATGCCCCCCTCCCCCCTCTGCCTCTCTCCCCGCCCCCCCCCTCTGTGCCTCTCTCCCGCTCCCCCCTCTGTGCCTCTTTCTCCCGTGCCCCCCCTCTGTGCCTCTCTCTCACCCCCCCCCTCTGTGCCTCTCTACCGACCCCCCTGTGCCTCTCTCTTGCCCCCCCTCCTCTGTGCCTCTCTCCTGACTCAACCTCAATGCCAATCTCCCCCTGTGCCTCACTCCCGCCCTCCCCCCCCTGTGCTTCTCTCCCGCCCCCCCCTGTGCCACTCTCCCGCCCCCCCCCTCTGTGCCTCTCTCCCGCCCCCCCCTCTGTTCCTCTCTCCCGCCCCCCCCTCTGTTCCTCTCTCCCGCCCCCCCTCTGTGCCTCTCTCCCGCCCCCCCTCTGTGCCTCTCTCCCGCCCCCCCTCTGTGCCTCTCTCCCGCCCCCCCCCCTCTGTGCCTCTCTCCCGCCCCCCCCCCCTCTGTGCCTCTCTCCCGCCCCCCCCTCTGTGCCTCTCTCCCCGCCCCCTCTGTGCCTCTCTCCCGCCCCCCCCTCTGTGCCTCTCTCCCGCCTCCCCTGTGCCTCTCTCCCGCCCCCCCTCTGTGCCTCTCTCCCGCCCCCCCCTCTGTGCCTCTCTCCCGCCCCCCCTCTGTGCCACTCTCCCGCCCCCCCGTGCCTCTCCCGCCCCCCGTGCCTCTCTCCCACCCCCCCTCTGTGCCTCTCTTCCGCCCCCAACCTCAGTGCCTCTCTCCCGCCCCCACCTCAGTGCCTCTCTCCCGCCCCCACCTCAGTGCCTCTCTCTCGCCACCCCCCCTGTGCCCCTCTCTCGCCACCCCCCTCTGTGCCCCTCTCTCTCGCCCCCCCTCTCTCACCCCCCCTCTCGCCCCCCCTCTCTCACGCCCCCTCTCTCACCCACCCTCTCGCCCCACCCTCTGTGCCCCTCTCTCGCCCCACCCTCTGTGCCCCTCTCTCTCGCCCCCCCCTCTGTGCCCCTCTCTCGCCCCCCCTCTGTGCCCCTCTCTCGCCCCACCCTCACGCCCCCTCTCTCACCCACCCTCTCGCCCCACCCTCTGTGCCCCTCTCTCGCCCCACCCTCTGTGCCCCTCTCTCTCGCCCCCCCTCTGTGCCCCTCTCTCGCCCCCCCTCTGTGCCCCTCTCTCGCCCCACCCTCTGTGCCCCTCTCTCGCCCCACCCTCTGTGCCCTCTCTCGCCCCACCCTCTGTGCCCCTCTCTCGCCCCACCCTCTGTGCCCCTCTCTCGCCCCACCCTCTGTGCCCCTCTCTCTCGCCCCCCCTCTGTGCCCCTCTCTCTCGCCCCCCCCCCTCTGTGCCCCTCTCTCTCGCCCCCCCCTATGTGCCCCTCTCTCGCCCCCCGTGCCCTCAATCTCGCCCCTCCTCTGTGTCCTTCTCCCGACACCCCCTCTGTGCCCCTCTCCCGCCGCCCCTCTGTGCCTCTCTCCTGGCCCCCCCATCTGTGCCCCTCTCTCCTGCCCCCCCCTCTGTGCCCCTCTCTCCTGCCAACCCCCCTCTGTGCCCCTCTCTCCTGCCCCCCCACTCTGTGCCCCTCTCTCCTGCCCCCCCCCTCTGTGACCCTCTCTCTCGCCCCCCCTCTGTGCCCATCTCTCTAGCCCCCCCTCTCGCCCCCCTTTGTGCCCCTTTCTCTCGCCCCCCTTTGTGCCCCTTTCTCTCGCCCCCCCCTCTGTGCCCCTTTCTCTCGCCCCCCCCCCTTTGTGCCCCTCTCTCTCGCCCCCCCCCTCTGTGCCCCTCTCTCTTGCCCCCCCCTCTGTGCCCCTCTCTCTCGCCCCCCCCTCTGTGCCCCTCTCTCTCGCCCCCCCCTCTGTGCCCCTCTCTCGCCCCCCCCTCTGTGCCCCTCTCTCTCGCCCCCCCCTCTGTGCCCCTCTCTCTCGCCCCACCTCTGTGCCCCTCTCTCTCGCCCCCCCTCTGTGCCCCTCTCTCCTCGCCCCCCCTCTGTGCCCCGCTCTCTCGCCCCCCCTCTGTGCCCCTCTCTCTCGCCCCCCCTCTGTGCCCCTCTCTCTCGCCCCCCCCTCTGTGCCCCTCTCTCTCGCCCCCCCTCTCTCGCCCCCTCTCTCGCCCCCCCTCTCTCGCCCCCCTCTCTCGCCCTCTCGCCCCTCTCTCGCCCCCCCTCTGTGCCCCTCTCTCTCGCCCCCCCTCTGTGCCCCTCTCTCTCGCCCCTCTCTCTCGCCCCCTCTGTGCCCCTCTCTCTCGCCCCCCTCTGTGCCCCTCTCTCTCGCCCCCCCCTCTGTGCCCCTCTCTCTCGCCCCCCCTCTGTGCCCCTCTCTCTCGCCCCCCCCTCTGTGCCCCTCTCTCTCGCCCCCCCCCTCTGTGCCCCTCTCTCTCGCCCCCCCCTCTGTGCCCCTCTCTCTCGCCCCCCGTGTCCTCTTTCTCGCCCCCTCCTCTGTGCCCCTCTCCCGCCACCCCCTCTGTGCCCCTCTCCGCCACCCCCTCTGTGCCCCTTTCCCGCCCCCCCCTGGGCCCCTCTCTCTCGCCCCCCCCCCTCTGTGCCCCTCTCTCTCGCCCCCCCGCTCTGTGCCCCTCTCTCTCGCCCCCCCCGCTCTGTGCCCCCTCTCTCGCCCCCCCTCTGTGCCCCTCTCTCCTGCCAACCCCCCTCTGTGCCCTCTCTCCTGCCCCCCCACTCTGTGCCCCTCTCTCCTGGCCCCCCCCTCTGTGCTCCTCTCCTGCCTCCCCCACTCTGTGCCCCTCTCCTGCCCCCCCCACTCTGTGCCCCTCTCCTGACCCCCCTCTGTGCCTCTTTCCCGCCCCCCCTCTGTGCCTCTCTCCTGCCCCCCATGCCTCTCTCCCATTCCCCTCTCTCTCCCGCCCCCCCTCTGTGCCCCTCTCTCCCGCCCCCCCTCTATGCCCCTCTCTCCCGCCCCCCTCTGTGCCCCTCTCTCCCGCCCCCCCTCTGTGCCCCTCACTCCCGCCCCCCCTCTGTGCCCCTCACTCCCGCCCCCCACTCTGTGCCTCTCTCCCGCGCCCCCCCTGTGCCCCTCTCGCCCCCCCTCTGTGCCTCTCTCTCCCGTGTCCCCCCCTCTGTGCCTCTCTCCTGACCCCACCTCAATGCCCCTCTCCCCTGTGCCTCACTCCCGCCCCCCCCTCTGTGCTTCTCTCCCGCCCACCCCCCTCTGTGCCTCTCTCCCGCCCCCCCTCTGTGCCTCTCTCCCGCCCCCCGTGCCTCTCTCCTGCCCCCAACCTCAGTGCCTCTCTCCCGCCCCCAAATCAGTGCCTCTCTCCCGCCCCACGTGTGCCTCTCCCGCCCCCCCCATGTGCCTCTCTCCCGCGCCCCCCCCTCTGTGCCTCTGTCAAGCCCCCCCTGTGCCTCTCTCTCACGCCCCCTCTGTTCCTCTCTCACGCCCCCCCTATGTGCCTCTCTCACGCCCCCCCCTGTGCCTCTCTGACGCCCCCTGTGCCTCTCTCGCACGCCCCCCCTGTGCCTCTCACGCACGCCCCCCGTGCCTCTCTCACGCCCACCCTGTGCCTCTCTCTCCCACCGCCCCTCGGTGCCTCTCTCTTCCGCCCCCCTCTGTGCTCTCTCTCGCGCCCCCTCCACCCGTGCCTCTCTCTCACGCCCTCCCCCCTGTGCCTCTCTCTCACGCCCTCCCCTTGTGCCTCTCTCTCACGCCCCCCTGTGCCTCTCTCACCCCCCGGTGCCTCTCTCACCCCCCCGGTGCCTCTCACACCCCCCCGTGCCTCTCACACCCCTCCCCCCTGTGCCTCTCTCTCACACCCCCTCCCCCCTGTGCCTCTCACGCCCCTTCCCCTCCTGTGCCTCTCTCTCAGGCCCCCTTCCTCCCTGTGCCTCTCTCTCACGCCCCCTTCCCCCCTGTGCCTTTCTCTCACGCCCCCCTGTGCCTCTCACACCCCCTCCCCCTCTGTGCCCCTCTCCCGCACCCCCCCCCCTCTGTGCCTCTCTCGCGCCCCCTCCACCCCTGTGCCTCTCTCACTCCCCCCTCTGTGCCTCTCTCCTGCTCCCCCTCTGTGCCTCTCTCCCGCCTCCCCTCTGTGCCTCTCTCCCGCCCCCCCTCTGTGCCTCTCTCCCCCCCCGTGCCTCTCTCCCACCCCCCTCTGTGCCTCTCTCCCACCCCCCCTCTGTGCCTCTCTTCCGCCAACAACCTCAGTGCCTCTCTCCCGCCCCCACCTCAGTGCCTCTCTCTCGCCACCCCCCTGTGCCCCTCTCTCGCCACCCCCTCTGTGCCCCTCTCTCTCGCCCCCCATCTCTCGCCCCCCCTCTGTGCCCCTCTCTCGCCCCACCCTCTGTGCCCCTCTCTCGCCCACCCTCTGTGCCCCTCTCTCTCGCCCCCCTCTGTGCCCCTCTCTCTCGCCCCCCCTCTGTGCCCCTCTCTCTCGCCCCCCCCCCTCTGTGCCCCTCTCTCTTGCCCCCCCTCTGTGCCCCTCTCTCGCCCCACCCTCTGTGCCCCTCTCTCTCGCCCCCCCTCTGTGCCCCTCTCTCTCGCCCCCCCCTCTGTGCCCCTCTCTCTCGCCCCTCTCTCTCGCCCCCCTATGTGCCCCTCTCTCTCGCCCCCCCCTATGTGCCCCTCTCTCTCGCCCCCCCCGTGCCCCTCTTCTCGCCCCCTCCTCTGTGTCCCTCTCCCGACACCCCCTCTGTGCCCCTCTCCCGCCGCCCCTCTGTGCCTCTCTCCCGCCCCCCGTGCCTCTCCCGCCCCCCCGTGCCTCTCTCCCGCCCCCACCTCAGTGCCTCTCTCCCGCCCCCAAACTCAGTGCCTCTCTCCCGTTCCCAAATCAGTGCCTCTCTCCCGCCCCCCCCTCTGTGCCTCTCTCCCGTCCCCCGTGTGCCTCTCTCCCGCCCACCGTGTGCCTCTCTCCTGCGCCCCCCCCCCTCTGTGCCTCTCTCAAGCCGCCCCCCGTGCCTCTCTCTCATGCCCCCTCTGTTCCTCCCTCACGCCCCTCTCTGTGCCTCTCTCACGCCCCCCTGTGCCTCTCTCACGCCCCCCTGTGCCTCTCTCACGCCCCCCTGTGCCTCTCTCGCACGCCCCCCCTGTGCCTCTCTCTCACGCCCCCCGTGCCTCTCTCACGCCCCCCCTGTGCCTCTCTCTCCCGCTGCCCCTCGTTGCCTCTCTCTCTCCCGCCCCCCTCTGTGCCCCTCTCCCGCACCCCCCCTCTGTGCCTCTCTCTCGCGCCCCCTCCACCCCTGTGCCTCTCTCTCACGCCCTCCTCCCCTGTGCCTCACTCCTGCCCCCCCCTCTGTGCTTCTCTCCCGCCCCCCCCTCTGTGCCTCTCTCCCGCCCCCCCTCTGTGCCTCGCTCCCGCCCCCCCTCTGTGCCTCTCTCCCGCCGCCCCTCTGTGCCACTCTCCCGCCCCCCCTCTGTGCCTCTCCCGCCCCCCCCCGTGCCTCTCTCCCACCCCCCCCGGTGCCTCTCTCCCGCCCCCCCTCTGTGCCTCTCTTCCGCCCCCAACCTCAGTGCATCTCTCCCGCCCCCACCTCAGTGCCTCTCTCCCGCCCCCACCTCAGTGCCTCTCTCCCGCCCCCCCCCCTCTGTGCCTCTCTCCCGCCCCCCCCCTCTGTGCCTCTCTCCTGCCCCCCCCTCTGTGCCTCTCTCCCGCCCCCCCCGTGTGCCTCTCTTCCGCCCCACCGTGTGCCTCTCTCCCGCGCCCCCCCCTCTGTGCCTCTCTCACGCCCCCCTGTGCCTCTCTCTCACGCCCCCCTGTGCCTCTCTCTCACGCCCCCCTCTGTGCCTCTCTCCCGCCCCCCTGTGTGCCTCTCTCCCGCCCCACCGTGTGCCTCTCTCCCGCGCCCCCCCTCTGTGCCTCTCTCACGCCCCCCTGTGCCTCTCTCTCACGCCCCCCTGTGCATCTCTCTCACGCCCCCCTGTGCATCTCTCTCACGCCCCCCTCTGTGCCTCTCTCACGCCCCCCCCCTCTGTGCCTCTCTCACGCCCCCCCTGTGCCTCTCTCACGCCCCCCCCCATGTGCCTCTCTCGCACCCCCCCCCCTGTGCCTCTCTCTCACGCCCCCCCCTGTGCCTCTCTCACGCCCCCCCCTGTGCCTCTCTCTCCCCGCCGCCCCTCGGTGCCTCTCTCTCCCGCCCCCCTCTGTGCCTCTCTCCTGCCCCCCGTGCCTCTCTCCCGCCCCCCCTCTGTGCCTCTCTCCCGCCCCCCCTCTGTGCCTCTCTCCCGCCCCCCCGTGCCTCTCTCCCGCCCCCCCCTGTGCCTCTCTCTCACGCCCCCTCCCCCCCGTGCCTCTCTCCCACCCCCCCCTCTGTGCCTCTCTCCCGCTCCCCCCTCTGTGCCTCTCTCTCCCGCTCCCCCCTCTGTGCCTCTCTCTCCCGTGCCCCCCCTCTGTGCCTCTCTCCCGCCCCCCCTCTGTGCCTCTCTCCCGCCCCCCGTGCCTCTCTCCCGCCCCCCCTCTGTGCCTCTCTTCCGCCCCCAACCTCAGTGCCTCTCTCCCGCCCCCACCTCAGTGCCTCTCTCCCGCCCCCACCTCAGTGCCTCTCTCCCGCCCCCCTCTGTGCCTCTCTCCACCCCCCGTGCCTCTCTCCCGCCCCCCTCTGTGCCTCTCTTCCGCCCCCAACCTCAGTGCCTCTCTCCCGCCCCCACCTCAGTGCCTCTCTCCCGCCCCCACCTCAGTGCCTCTCTCCCGCCCCCCCTCTGTGCCTCTCTCCCGCCCCCCGTGTGCCTCTCTCCCGCCCCACCGTGTGCCTCTCTCCCACGCCCCCCCTGTGCCTCTCTCCCGCGCCCCCCCCCCTGTGCCTCTCTCCCGCCCCCCCCATGTGCCTCTCTCCCGCCCCCCCATGTGCCTCTCTCCCGCCACCCCCATGTGCCTCTCTCCCGCCCCCCGTGCCTCTCTCCCGCACCCCCATGTGCCTCTCTCCCACCCCCCCGTGCCTCTCTCCCGCCCCCCCCGCCTCTCTCCCGCCCCCCCTGAGCCTCTCTCCCCCCCGTGCCTCTCTCCCGCCCCCCACCCCGTGCCTCTCTCCCGCTCCCCCCTCTGTGCCTCTCTCCCGCGCCCCCCCTCTGTGCCTCTCTCTCGTGCCCCCCTCTGTGCCTCTCTCTCCCGTGCCCCCCTCTGTGCCTCTCTCTCGCCCCCCCATGTGCCTCTCTCCTGACCCCACCTCAATGCCCCTCTCCCCTGTGCCTCACTCTCGCCCCCCCCCCCTCTGTGCTTCTCTCCCGCCCACCCCTTTGTGCCTCTCTCCCGCCCCCTCTGTGTCTCTCTCCGCCCCCCCCACCCCCCGTGCCTCTCTCCCGCCCCCCGTGCCTCTCTCCCGCCCTCAACCTCAGTGCCTCTCTCCCGCCCCCAAACTCAGTGCCTCTCTCCCGCCCCCCCCCTCTGTGCCTCTCTCCCGCCCCCCCGTGTGCCTCTCTCCCGCCCCCCCCCGTGTGCCTCTCTCCCGCCCCCCGTGTGCCTCTCTCCCGCCCCCCGTGTGCCTCTCTCCCGCTCGCCCCTCTGTGCCTCTCTCTCACGCCCCCCCGTGCCTCTCTCTCACGCCCCCCTCTGTGCCTCTCTCTCACGCACCCCCCCGTGCCTCTCTCGCGCGCACCCCCCTGTGCCTCTCTCTCACGCCCCCCCATGTGCCTCTCTCACGCCCCCCCTGTGCCTCTCTCTCATGCCGCCCCTCTGTGCCTCTCTCTCCCGCCCCCCTCTGTGCCCCTCTCCCGCGCCCCCCCTCTGTGCCTCTCTCTCGCGCCCCCTCCACCCCTGTACCTCTCTCACGCCCTCCCCCCCTGTGCCTCTCTCTCACGCCCTCCCCTGTGCCTCTCTCACGCCCCCCCGTGCCTATCTCTCACGCCCCCCCTGTGCCTCTCTCACGCCCCCCGTGCCTCTCTCACGCCCCCCCCTGTGCCTCTCTCACACCCCCTCCCTCCCTGTGCCTCTCCCGCCCCCCCGTGCCTCTCTCCCACCCCCCCCTCCGGTGCCTCTCTCCCGCCCCCCCTCTGTGCCTCTCTTCCGCCCCCAACCTCAGTGCATCTCTCCCGCCCCCACCTCAGTGCCTCTCTCCCGCCCCCACCTCAGTGCCTCTCTCCTGCCCCCCCCCTCTGTGCCTCTCTCCCGCCCCCCCCTCTGTGCCTCTCTCCCGCCCCCCCCTCTGTGCCTCTCTCCCGCCCCCCCCCGTGTGCCTCTCTTCCGCCCCACCGTGTGCCTCTCTCCCGCGCCCCCCCCTCTGTGCCTCTCTCACGCCCCCCTGTGCCTCTCTCTCACGCCCCCCTGTGCCTCTCTCTCACGCCCCCCTCTGTGCCTTTCTCACGCCCCCGTGTGCCTCTCTCCCGCCCCACCGTGTGCCTCTCTCCCGCGCCCCCCCTCTGTGCCTCTCTCACGCCCCCCTGTGCCTCTCTCTCACGCCCCCCTGTGCATCTCTCTCACGCCCCCCTGTGCATCTCTCTCACGCCCCCCTGTGCATCTCTCTCACGCCCCCCTCTGTGCCTCTCTCACGCCCCCCCCCTCTGTGCCTCTCTCACGCCCCCCCTGTGCCTCTCTCACGCCCCCCCCCATGTGCCTCTCTCGCACCCCCCCCCCTGTGCCTCTCTCTCACGCCCCCCCCTGTGCCTCTCTCACGCCCCCCCTGTGCCTCTCTCTCCCGCCGCCCCTCGGTGCCTCTCTCTCCCGCCCCCCTCTGTGCCTCTCTCCTGCCCCCCGTGCCTCTCTCCCGCCCCCCCTCTGTGCCTCTCTCCCGCCCCCCCTCTGTGCCTCTCTCCCGCCCCCCCGTGCCTCTCTCCCGCCCCCCCCGTGCCTCTCTCCCGCCCCCCCCTGTGCCTCTCTCTCACGCCCCCTCCCCCCCGTGCCTCTCTCCCACCCCCCCCTCTGTGCCTCTCTCCCGCTCCCCCCTCTGTGCCTCTCTCTCCCGTGCCCCCCCTCTGTGCCTCTCTCCCGCCCCCCCTCTGTGCCTCTCTCCCGCCCCCCGTGCCTCTCTCCCGCCCCCCCTCTGTGCCTCTCTTCCGCCCCCAACCTCAGTGCCTCTCTCCCGCCCCCACCTCAGTGCCTCTCTCCCGCCCCCACCTCAGTGCCTCTCTCCCGCCCCCCTCTGTGCCTCTCTCCCACCCCCCGTGCCTCTCTCCCGCCCCCCCTCTGTGCCTCTCTTCCGCCCCCAACCTCAGTGCCTCTCTCCCGCCCCCACCTCAGTGCCTCTCTCCCGCCCCCCCTCTGTGCCTCTCTCCCGCCCCCCGTGTGCCTCTCTCCCGCCCCACCGTGTGCCTCTCTCCCACGCCCCCCCTGTGCCTCTCTCCCGCGCCCCCCCCCTGTGCCTCTCTCCCGCCCCCCCCATGTGCCTCTCTCCCGCCCCCCCATGTGCCTCTCTCCCGCCACCCCCATGTGCCTCTCTTCCGCCCCCCGTGCCTCTCTCCCGCACCCCCCATGTGCCTCTCTCCCACCCCCCCCGTGCCTCTCTCCCGCCCCCCCCGCCTCTCTCCCGCCCCCCCTGAGCCTCTCTCCCCCCCATGCCTCTCTCCCGCCCCCCACCCCGTGCCTCTCTCCCGCTCCCCCCTCTGTGCCTCTCTCCCGCGCCCCCCCTCTGTGCCTCTCTCTCGTGCCCCCCTCTGTGCCTCTCTCTCCCGTGCCCCCCTCTGTGCCTCTCTCTCGCCCCCCCATGTGCCTCTCTCCTGACCCCACCTCAATGCCCCTCTCCCCCTGTGCCTCACTCTCGCCCCCCCCTCTGTGCTTCTCTCCCGCCCACCCCTTTGTGCCTCTCTCCCGCCCCCTCTGTGTCTCTCTCCCGCCCCCCCCACCCCCCGTGCCACTCTCCCGCCCCCCGTGCCTCTCTCCCGCCCTCAACCTCAGTGCCTCTCTCCCGCCCCCAAACTCAGTGCCTCTCTCCCGCCCCCCCCCTCTGTGCCTCTCTCCCGCCCCCCCGTGTGCCTCTCTCCCGCCCCCCCCGTGTGCCTCTCTCCCGCCCCCCGTGTGCCTCTCTCCCGCCCCCCGTGTGCCTCTCTCCCGCCCCCCGTGTGCCTCTCTCCCGCTCGCCCCTCTGTGCCTCTCTCTCACGCCCCCCCGTGCCTCTCTCTCACGCCCCCCTCTGTGCCTCTCTCTCACGCACCCCCCCGTGCCTCTCTCGCGCGCCCCCCCTGTGCCTCTCTCTCACGCCCCCCCATGTGCCTCTCTCACGCCCCCCCTGTGCCTCTCTCTCATGCCGCCCCTCTGTGCCTCTCTCTCCCGCCCCCCTCTGTGCCCCTCTCCCGCGCCCCCCCTCTGTGCCTCTCTCTCGCGCCCCCTCCACCCCTGTACCTCTCTCACGCCCTCCCCCCCTGTGCCTCTCTCTCACGCCCTCCCCTGTGCCTCTCTCACGCCCCCCCGTGCCTATCTCTCACGCCCCCCCTGTGCCTCTCTCACGCCCCCCGTGCCTCTCTCACGCCCCCTCCCTCCCTGTGCCTCTCACGCCCCCTCCCCCCTGTGCCTCTCTCACACCCCCTCCCCCCCTGTGCCTCTCTCTCACGCCCCCTCTCCCCTGTGCCTCTCTCTCATGCCCCCTCCCCCCTGTGCCTCTCTCTCACGCCCCCCCTGTGCCTCTCTCACATCCCCTCCCTCCCTGTGCCTCTCTCACGCCCCCTCCCCCCTGTGCCTCTCTCCTGACCCCACCTCAATGCCCCTCTCCCCCTGTGCCTCACTCCCGCCCCCCCCTCTGTGCTTCTCTCCCGCCCACCCCCCTCTGTGCATCTCTCCCGCCCCCCCCTCTGTGCCTCTCTCCCGCCCCCCCCCCTTTGTGCCTCTCTCCCGCCCCCCCTCTGTCTCTCTCCCGCCCCCCATGTGCCTTTCTCCCGCCCCGTGTGCCTCTCTCCCGCCCCACCGTGTGCCTCTCTCCCGCGCCCCCCCCTGTGCCTCTCTCCCGCGCCACCCCCCCTGTGTCTCTCTCCCGCCCCCCCCATGTGCCTCTCTCCCGCCCCCCCATGTGCCTCTCTCCCGCCGCCCCCATGTGCCTCTCTTCCGCCCCCCGTGCCTCTCTCCCGCACCCCCCATGTGCTTCTCTCCCGCCCCCCCCATGTGCCTCTCTCCCGCCCCCCCCGCCTCTCTCCCGCCCCCGCCTCTCTCCCGCCCCCCCTGAGCCTCTCTCCCCCCCGTGCCTCTCTCCCGCCCCCCACCCCATGCCTCTCTCCCGCTCCCCCCTCTGTGCCTCTCTCCCGCGCCCCCCTCTGTGCCTCTCTCTCATGCCCCCCTCTGTGCCTCTCTCTCCCGTGCCCCCCTCTGTGCCTCTCACTCGTCCCCCCATGTGCCTCTCTCTCGTCCCCCCATGTGCCTCTCTCCTGACCCCACCACAATGCCCCTCTCCCCCTGTGCCTCACTCTCGCCCCCCCCTCTGTGCTTCTCTCCCGCCCACCCCTTTGTGCCTCTCTCCCGCCCCTTCTGTGTCTCTCTCCCGCCCCCCCCCCCTGTGCCTCTCTCCCGCCCCCAACCTCAGTGCCTCTCTCCCGCCCCCAAACTCAGTGCCTCTCTCCCGCCCCCCCCCTCTGTGCCTCTCTCCCGCCCCCCCGTGTGCCTCTCTCCCGCCCCCCGTGTGCCTCTCTCCCGCCCCCCGTGTGCCTCTCTCCCGCCCCCCGTGTGCCTCTCTCCCGCTCGCCCCTCTGTGCCTCTCTCTCACGCCCCCCCGTGCCTCTCTCTCACGCCCCCCTCTGTGCCTCTCTCTCACGCACCCAACCCGTGCCTCTCTCGCGCGCCCCCCCTGTGCCTCTCTCTCACGCCCCCCCATGTGCCTCTCTCACGCCCCCCCTGTGCCTCTCTCTCACGCCCCCCCTCTGTGCCTCTCTCTCGCGCCCCCTCCACCCCTGTACCTCTCTCACGCCCTCCCCCCCTGTGCCTCTCTCTCACGCCCTCCCCTGTGCCTCTCTCACGCCCCCCCGTGCCTATCTCTCACGCCCCCCCTGTGCCTCTCTCACGCCCCCCCGTGCCTCTCTCACGCCCCCCCTGTGCCTCTCTCACACCCCCTCCCTCCCTGTGCCTCTCTCTCACGCCCCCTCCCCCCTGTGCCTCTCTCACACCCCCTCCCCCCCTGTGCCTCTCTCTCACGCCCCCTCTCCCTGTGCCTCTCTCTCACGCCCCCTCCCCCCTGTGCCTCTCTCTCACGCCCCCCCTGTGCCTCTCTCACATCCCCTCCCTCCCTGTGCCTCTCTCACGCCCCCTCCCCCCTGTGCCTCTCTCCTGACCCCACCTCAATGCCCCTCTCCCGCTGTGCCTCACTCCCGCCCCCCCCTCTGTGCTTCTCTCCCGCCCACCCCCCTCTGTGCATCTCTCCCGCTCCCCCCTCTGTGCCTCTCTCCCGCCCCCCCTTTGTGCCTCTCTCCCGCCCCCCCTCTGTGTCTCTCTCCCGCCCCCCCCGTGCCTCTCTCCCGCCCCCCCGTAACTCTCTCCCGCCCCCAACCTCAATGCCTCTCTCCCGCCCCCAAACTCAGTGCCTCTCTCCCGCCCCCACCTCAGTGCCCCTCTCCCCCCCCCTCTGTGCCTCTCTCCCGCCCCCCAGTGTGCCTCTCTCCCGCCCCCCCGTGTGCCTCTCTCCCGCTTGCCCCTCTGTGCCTCTCTCACGCCCCCCGTGCCTCTCTCTCACGCCCCCCTCTGTGCCTCTCTCTCACGCCCCCCCCCGTGCCTCTCTCACGACCCCCCTGTGCCTCTCTCACGACCCCCCTGTGCCTCTCTCACGCCCCCCTGTGCCTCTCTCGCGCACCCCCCTGTGCCTCTCTCGCGCGCCCCCTCTGTGCCTCTCTCGCGCGCCCCCCCTGTGCCTCTCTCTCACGCCCCCCCTGTGCCTCTCTCACGCCCCCCCTGTGCCTCTCTCTCCCGCCGCCCCTCGTTGCCTCTCTCTCCCGCCCCCCTCTGTGCCCCTCTCCCGCACCCCCCCCCCCTCGGTGCCTCTCTCTCGCGCCCCCTCCCACCCCTGTGCCTCTCTCTCACGCCCTCCTCCCCTGTGCCTCACTCCCGCCCCCCCTCTGTGCTTCTCTCCCGCCCCCCACTCTGTGCCTCTCTCCCGCCCCCCCTCTGTGCCTCTCTCCCGCCCCCCCCCTGTGCCTCTCTCCCGCCCCCCCCTCTGTGCCTCGCTCCCGCCCCCCCTCTGTGCCTCGCTCCCGCCCCCCCTCTGTGCCATTCTCCCGCCCCCCCTCTGTGCCACTCTCCCGCCCCCCCTCTGTGCCTCTCCCGCACCCCCGTGCCTCTCTCCCACCTCCCCCGTGCCTCTCTCCCGCCCCCACTCTGTGCCTCTCTTCCGCCCCCAACCTCAGTGCATCTCTCCCGCCCCCACATCAGCGCCTCTCTCCCGCCCCCACCTCAGTGCCTCTCTCCCGCCCCCCCCTCTGTGCCTCTCTCCCGCCCCCCCATGTGCCTCTCTCCCGCCCCCCCATGTGCCTCTCTCCCGCCCCACCGTGTGCCTCTCTCCCGCGCCCCCCCCTCTGTGCCTCTCTCACGCCCCCCTGTGCCTCTCTCTCACGCCCCCCTGTGCCTCTCTCTCACGCCCCCCTCTGTGCCTCTCTCACGCCCCCCCGTGTGCCTCTCTCCCGCTTGCCCCTCTGTGCCTCTCTCTCACGCCCCCCGTGCCTCTCTCTCACGCCCCCCTCTGTGCCTCTCTCTCACGCCCCCCCCCTGTGCCTCTCTCACGACCCCCCTGTGCCTCTCTCACGACCCCCCTGTGCCTCTCTCACGCCCCCCTGTGCCTCTCTCGCGCACCCCCCTGTGCCTCTCTCGCGCGCCCCCCCTGTGCCTCTCTCGCGCGCCCCCCCTGTGCCTCTCTCTCACGCCCCCCCTGTGCCTCTCTCACGCCCCCCCTGTGCCTCTCTCTCCCGCCGCCCCTCTGTGCCTCTCTTTCCCGCCCCCCTCTGTGCCCCTCTCCCGCGCCCCCCCTCTGTGCCTCTCTCTCGCGCCCCCTCCACCCCTGTACCTCTCTCTCACGCCCTCCCCCCCTGTGCCTCTCTCTCACGCCCTCCCCCTGTGCCTCTCTCACGCCCCCCGTGCCTCTCTCACATCCCCTCCCTCCCTGTGCCTCTCTCTAACGCCCCCTCCCCCCTGTGCCTCTCTCCTGACCCCACCTCAATGCCCCTCTCCCCCTGTGCCTCACTCCCGCCCCCCCCTCTGTGCTTCTCTCCCGCCCACCCCCCTCTGTGCATCTCTCCCGCCCCCCCTCTGTGCCTCTCTCCCGCCCCCCCCCCTTTGTGCCTCTCTCCCGCCCCCCCTCTGTGTCTCTCTCCCACCCCCCGTGTGCCTCTCTCCCGCCCCCGTGTGCCTCTCTCCCGCCCCACCGTGTGCCTCTCTCCCGCGCCCCCCCCTGTGCCTCTCTCCCGCGCCACCCCCCCTGTGCCTCTCTCCCGCCCCCCCCATGTGCCTCTCTCCCGCCCCCCCATGTGCCTCTCTCCCGCCGCCCCCATGTGCCTCTCTCCCGCCCCCCCCATGTGCCTCTCTCCCGCCCCCCGTGCCTCTCTCCCGCACCCCCCATGTGCCTCTCTCCCGCCCCCCCCATGTGCCTCTCTCCCGCCCCCCCGCCTCTCTCCCGCCCCCGCCTCTCTCCCGCCCCCCCTGAGCCTCTCTCCCCCCCGTGCCTCTCTCCCGCCCCCCACCCTGTGCCTCTCTCCCGCTCCCCCCTCTGTGCCTCTCTCCCGCGCCCCCCCTCTGTGCCTCTCTCTCATGCCCCCCTCTGTGCCTCTCTCTCCCGTGCCCCCCTCTGTGCCTCTCTCTCGCCCCCCCATGTGCCTCTCTCCTGACCCCACCTCAATGCCCCTCTCCCCCTGTGCCTCACTCTCGCCCCCCCCCTCTGTGCTTCTCTCCCGCCCACCCCTTTGTGCCTCTCTCCCGCCCCTTCTGTGTCTCTCTCCCGCCCCCCCCACCCCCCGTGCCTCTCTCAAGCCCCCCGTGCCTCTCTCCCGCCCCCAACCTCAGTGCCTCTCTCCCGCCCCCCCCCTCTGTGCCTCTCTCCCGCCCCCCCCCGTGTGCCTCTCTCCCGCCCCCCCCGTGTGCCTCTCTCCCGCCCCCCGTGTGCCTCTCTCCCGCCCCCCGTGTGCCTCTCTCCCGTTCGCCCCTCTGTGCCTCTCTCTCACGCCCCCCGTGTGCCTCTCTCCCGTTCGCCCCTCTGTGCCTCTCTCTCACGCCCCCCTCTGTGCCTCTCTCTCACGCACCCAACCCGTGCCTCTCTCGCGCGCCCCCCCTGTGCCTCTCTCTCACGCCCCCCCATGTGCCTCTCTCACGCCCCCCCTGTGCCTCTCTCTCACGCCGCCCCTCTGTGCCTCTCTCTCCCGCCCCCCTCTGTGCCCCTCTCCCGCGCCCCCCCTATGTGCCTCTCTCTCGCGCCCCCTCCACCTCTCTCACGCCCTCCCCCCCCTGTGCCTCTCTCTCACGCCCTCCCCTGTGCCTCTCTCACGCCCCCCCTGTGCCTCTCTCACGCCCCCCCTGTGCCTCTCTCACGCCCCCCCGTGCCTCTCTCACGCCCCCCCTGTGCCTCTCACACCCCCTCCCTCCCTGTGCATCTCTCTCACGCCCTCCCCCCGTGCCTCTCTCTCACGCCCCCTCTCCCCTGTGCCTCTCTCTCACGCCCCCTCCCCCCGTGCCTCTCTCTCACGCCCCCTCCCCCCTGTGCCTCTCTCTCACGCCCCCCCTGTGCCTCTCTCACATCCCCTCCCTCCCTGTGCCTCTCTCTCACGCCCCCTCCCCCCTGTGCCTCTCTCCTGACCCCACCTCAATGCCCCTCTCCCCCTGTGCTTCTCTCCCGCCCACCCCCCCCTGTGCATCTCTCCCGCCCCCCCCTCTGTGCCTCTCTCCCGCCCCCCCCCTTTGTGCCTCTCTCCCGCCCCCCCCCGTGCCTCTCTCCCGCCCCCCCGTAACTCTCTCCCGCCCCCAACCTCAGTGCCTCTCTCCCGCCCCCAAACTCAGTGCCTCTCTCCCGCCCCCACCTCAGTGCCCCTCTCCCCCCCCCTCTGTGCCTCTCTCCCGCCCCCCCGTGTGCCTCTCTCCCGCTTGCCCCTCTGTGCCTCTCTCTCACGCCCCCCGTGCCTCTCTCTCACGCCCCCCTCTGTGCCTCTCTCTCACGCCCCCCCCCGTGCCTCTCTCACGACCCCCCTGTGCCTCTCTCACGACCCCCCTGTGCCTCTCTCACGCCCCCCTGTGCCTCTCTCGCGCACCCCCCCTGTGCCTCTCTCGCGCGCCCCCCCTGTGCCTCTCTCTCACGCCCCCCCTGTGCCTCTCTCACGCCCCCCCTGTGCCTCTCTCTCCCGCCGCCCCTCTGTGCCTCTCTTTCCCGCCCCCCTCTGTGCCCCTCTCCCGCGCCCCCCCTCTGTGCCTCTCTCTCGCGCCCCCTCCACCCCTGTACCTCTCTCTCACGCCCTCCCCCCTGTGCCTCTCTCTCACGCCCTCCCCCTGTGCCTCTCTCACGCCCCCCCGTGCCTCTCTCTCACGCCCACCTGTGCCTCTCTCACGCCCCCCCGTGCCCCTCTCACACCCCCCTCCCGTGCCTCTCTCACACCCCCTCCCCTCCTGTGCCTCTCTCACGCCCCCTCCCCCGCTGTGCCTCTCTCTCACGCCCCCTCCCTCCCTGTGCCTCTCTCTCACGCCCCCTCCCTCCCTGTGCCTCTCTCTCACGCCCCCCCTGTGCCTCTCTCACACCCCCTCCCTCCCTGTGCCTCTCTCTCACGCCCCCTCCCCCCTGTACCTCTCTCACGCCCCCTCCCCCCCTGTGCCTCTCTCTCACGCCCCCCCTGTGCCTCTCACACCCCCTCCCCCCCTGTGCCTCTCTCTCACGCCCCCTCCCCCCTGTGCCTCTCTCTCACGCCCCCTCCCCCCCTGTGCCTCTCTCTCACGCCCCCTCCCCCCCTGTGCCTCTCTCTCCCGCCCCCTCCCCCCCTGTGCCTCTCTCCCACCCCCCCTCTGTGCCTCTCTCCCGCTCCCCCCTCTGTGCCTCTCTCTCCCGTGCCCCCCCCCTGTGCCTCTCTCTCGCCCCCCCTCTGTGCCTCTCTCCCGCCCCCCCTGTGCCTCTCTCCTGACCCCACCTCAATGCCCCTCTCCCCCTGTGCCTCACTCCCGCCCCCCCCTCTGTGCCTCTCTCCCGACCCCCTCTGTGCCTCTCTCCCGACCCCCTCTGTGCCTCTCTGCCGCCCCCCGTGCCTCTCTCCCGCCCCCCGTGCCTCTCTCCCGCCCCCCCTCTGTGCCTCTCTCCCGCCCCCAACCTCAGTGCCTCTCTCCCGCCCCCACCTCAGTGCCTCTCTCCCGCCCCCCCGTGTGCCTCTCTCCCGCCCCCCCGTGTGCCTCTCTCCCGCGCCCCCCCTCTGTGCCTCTCTCCCGCCCCCCCTTCTGTGCCTCTCCCGCCCCCCCCATGTGCCTCTCTCCCGCAACCCCCATGTGCCTCTCTCCCGCCCCCCCCATGTGCCGCTCTCCCGCCCCCCCCATGTGCCTCTCTCCCGCCCCCCGTGCTTCTCTCCCGCCCCCCCCGCCTCTCTCCCGCCCCCCCTGCCTGTCTCCCGCCCCCCCTGCCTCTCTCCCGCCACCCCCCCGTGCCTCTCTCCCGCCCCCCCCTCTGTGCCTCTCTCCCAAACCCCCCCTCTGTGCCTCTCTCCCGCTCCCCCTCTGTGCCTCTCTCCCGTGCCCCCCCCTCTGTGCCTCTCTCCCGTGCCCCCCCTCTGTGCCTCTCTCTCCCGTGCCCGCCCCTCTGTTCCTCTCTCCCGCCCCCTGTGCCTCTCTCTCGCCCCCCCCCCTCTGTGCCTCTCTCCTGACCCCACCTGTGCCTCTCTCTCACGCCCCCCCTCTGTGCCTCTCTCACGCCACCCCTCTGTGCCTCTCTCACGCCCCCCTCTGTGCCTCTCTCGCACGCCCCCCCCTGTGCCTCTCTCGCACGCCCCCCTGTGCCTCTCTCATGCCCCCCCTGTGCCTCTCTCTCCCGCCCCCTCTGTGCCCCTCTCCCGCCCCCCTCTGTGCCCCTCTCCCGCCCCCCTCTGTGCCCCTCTCCCGCGCCCCCCCTGTGCCTCTCTCTCGCGCCCCCTCCACCCCTGTGCCTCTCTCGCGCCCCCTCCACCCCTGTGCCTCTCTCTCACGCCCTCCCCCCTGTGCCTCTCTCTCACGCCCCCCTGTGCCTTTCTCTCCCACCACCCCCGTGCCTCTCTCTCACGCCACCCCCGTGCCTCTCTTACGCCCCCGTGCCTCTCACACCCCCCGTGCCTCTCTCACACCCCCTCCCCCCCTGTGCCTCTCTCTCACGCCCCCCTGTGCCTCTCTCACACCCCCTCCCCCCTGTGCCTCTCTCACGCCCCCTCCCCCCTGTGCCTCTCTCTCACGCCCCCTCCCCACCTGTGCCTCTCTCACGCCCCCTCCCCCCTGTGCCTCTCTCTCAAGGCCCCTCCTCCCTGTGCCTCTCTCTCACGCCCCCTCCCCCCTTGTGCCTCTTTCTCCTCTCCCCCATATTGGATAGTTATAGGGAGGGGAGGCACAATGATAAGAGGGGGAATGGGATAAGAGGGGGATGGGATAAGAGGGGGGTGGGATAAGAGGGGGATGGGATAAGAGGGGGGATGGGATAAGAGGGGGGATGGGATAAGAGGGGGGATGGGATAAGAGGGGGGATGGGATAAGAGGGGGGATGG
>NW_027456475.1:335000-416402 GCF_040206685.1 Ascaphus truei | reverse complement strand
TCCCCTCACACTCTTCCCATTACGCTCATTCTCCTCCTCACACTCTCCCCTTACGCTCCTTCTCCCCCTCACATTCTCCCCCTTACACTCCTTCTCCCCCTCAACTCTCTCCCCCTTACGCTCCTTCTCCCCCTCACTCTCCCCCTTACGCTCCTTCTCCCCTCACGCTCTACCCTTAGCTCCTTCTTCCCTCTCACTCTCCCTTCTCTCCCTCTCTCTATCTCCTTCTCCCCTCACCTCTCCCCTTACGCTCTCTTTCTCCCCCTCACTCTCTCCCTTACTCTCCTTCTCCCCCTCACGCTCTCCACCTTACTCTCCTTCTCCCCTCTCACACTCTCCCCTAACACTCCTTCTCCCCCTCACTCTCCCCCTTATGCTCCTTCTCACCCTCACAATCTCCCCCTTACGCTCATTCTCCCATTACACTCTCCCCTTATGAACCCTCTCCCCCTCACGCTCTCTCCCTTACGCTCC
This sequence comes from Ascaphus truei, assembly GCF_040206685.1. Lineage (NCBI taxonomy): Eukaryota > Metazoa > Chordata > Amphibia > Anura > Ascaphidae > Ascaphus > Ascaphus truei. The sequence continues at coordinate 415,928 of NW_027456475.1, read as the reverse complement.
TTCTCCCCCTCACTCTCCCCCTTACACTCCTTCTCCCCCTCACACTCTCCCCCTTACGCACCTTCTCCCCCCTCACGCTCTCCCCCTTACGCTCCTTCTCCCCCTCACTCTCTCCCCCTTACACTTCTTCTCCCCCTCACTCTCCCCCTTACGCACCTTCTCCCCCTCACAATCTCCACTTATGATCCTTCTCCCCCTCACACTCTCCCCCTTACGCTCCTTCTCCCCCTCACACTCTCTGCCTTATGCACCTTCTCCCCCCTCACAATCTCCCCTTTATGATCCTTCTCCCCCTCACACTCTCCCCCTTACGCTCCTTCTCCCCCTCACACTCTCTGCCTTACGCAACTTCTCCCCCTCACAATCTCCCCCTTATGATCCTTCTCCCCCTCACACTCTCCCCCTTACGCTCCTTCTCCCCCTCACACTCTCTGCCTTACGCACCTTCTCCCCCTCACAATCTCCCCTTATGATCCTTCTCCCCCTCACACTCTCCCCTTACGCTCCTTCTCCCCTCACACTCTCTGCCTTACGCAACTTCTCCCCCTCACAATCTCCCCCTTATGATCCTTCTCCCCCTCACACTCTCCCCCTTACGCTCCTTCTCCCCCTCACACTCTCTGCCTTACGCAACTTCTCCCCCTCACAATCTCCCCCTTATGATCCTTCTCCCCCTCACACTCTTCCCCTTACGCTCCTTCTCCCCCTCACACTCTCCCCCTTATGCTCATTCTCCCCTCACACTCTCTTCCTTACGCTCATTCTCCCCCTCACACTCTCCCCCTTACGCTCATTCTCCCCCTCACACTCTCCCCCTTACGCTCCTTCTCCCCTCACTATCTCCCCCTTATGATCCTTCTCCCCGTCACACTCTCTCCCTTACGCATCTTCTCCCCCCTCACTATCTCCCCCTTATGATCCTTCTCCCCCTCACACTCTCCCCCTTACGCTCCTTCTCCCCCTCACACCCTCCCCCTTACGCTCATTCTCCCCCTCACACTCTCCCCCTTATGCTCATTCTCCCCCTCACACTCTCCCCCTTACGCTAATTCTCCCCCTCACACTCTCCCCCTTACGCACCTTCTCCCCTCACAATCTCCCCCTTATGATCCTTCTCCCCCTCACACTCTCCCCCTTACGCTCCTTCTTCCCCTCACACTCTCCCCCTTATGCTCCTTCTCTCCCTTACACTCTCCCCCTTATGCTCCTTCTCCCCCTCACAATCTCCCTCTTACGCGCTTTCTCCCCCTCACACTCTCCCCCTTACTCTCCTTCTCCCCCTCACACTCTCCCCCTTACGCTCTCCTCTTACGCTCCTTCTCCCCCTCACACTCCTTCTCCCCCTCACGCTCTCTCCCTTATGCTCCTTCTTCCCTTCACACTCTCCCCCTTACACTCTCCCCCTAACGCTCCTTCTCCCCCTCACACTCTCCCCCTTTTGCCCCTTCTCTCCCTCACACTCTACACCTTATGCTCCTTCTCTCCCTCACAATCTCCCCCTTACGCTCCTTCTCCCCTCACACTCTCCCCCTTACGCACCTTCTCCCCCTCACAATCTCCCCCTTATGATCCTTCTCCCCCTCACACTCTCCCCCTTACGCTCCTTCTTCCCCTCACACTCTCCCCCTTATGCTCCTTCTCTCCCTTACACTCTCCCCCTTATGCTCCTTCTCCCTCACAATCTCCCTCTTACGCGCTTTCTCCCCCTCACACTCTCCCCTTACTCTCCTTCTCCCCCTCACACTCTCCCCTCACGCTCCTTCTCCCCCTCACACTCTCCCCCTTATGCTCCTTCTCCCCCTCACACTCTCCCCCTTACGCTCATTCTCCCCCTCACACTCTCCCCCTTACGCTCATTCTCCCCCTCACACTCTCCCCCTTATGCTCCTTCTCCCCTCACAATCTCCCCCTTATGATCCTTCTCCCCGTCACACTCTCTCCCTTACGCATCTTCTCCCCCCTCACAATCTCCCCCTTATGATCCTTCTCCCCCTCACACTCTCCCCCTTACGCTCCTTCTCCCCCTCACACCCTCCCCCTTACGCTCATTCTCCCCCTCACACTCTCCCCCTTATGCTCATTCTCCCCCTCACACTCTCCCCCTTACGCTCATTCTCCCCTCACACTCTCCCCTTATGCTCTTCTCCCCTACACTCTCCCCCTCCTACACTTCTCCCCCTACGACTCTCCTCCCCCCTTACGCTCATTCTCCCCCTCACATCTCCCCTTATGATCCTTCTCCCCCTCTCATTCTCCCCCTCTACATCTCCTCACATCTCCCTTACGCTCATTCTCCCCCTCACACTCTCCCCCTTACGCACCTTCTCCCCTCACACTCTCCCCCTTACGATCCTTCTCCCCTCACTCTCCCCCTTACGCTCCTTCTCCCTCACTCTCCCCCTTATGCTCTTCTCCCCCTCACAATCTCCCTTCTCTACGCGCTTTCTCCCCCTCACACTCTCCCCCTTACTCTCCTTCTCACCCTCACACTCTCCCCCTTACGCTCTCCTCTTACGCTCCTTCTCCCCTCACACTCCTCCCCCTCACGCTCTCTCCCTTATGCTCCTTCTTCCTTCACACTCTCCCTTACACTCTCCCCCTAACGCCTCTCCCCTCAACTCTCCTCTCTCACACTCTCCCCTTATGCTCTCTCTCCCTCACACTCTCCCCTTATGCTCCTTCCTCCCCCTCACAATCTCCCCCTTAAGCTCCTTCTCCCCTCACACTCTCCCCCTTAGCTCCTTCTCCCCTCACACTCTCCCCTTAGCTCCTTCTCTCCCTCACACTCTCCCCCTTATGCTCCTTCTCCCCTCACACTCTCCCCTCTTACGCTCCTTCTCCCCTCACACTCTCCCCCTTACTCTCCTCTCCCTCTCCCTTCCCCTCTCTCACTCTCCCCCTTACGCTCATCTCCCCTCACACTCTCCCTTACGCTCATTCTCCCCCCTCACACTCTCCCCTTCACTCTCCTTCTCGCTCCTTCTCCCCTCCAATCTCCCCCTTATGATCCTTCTCCCGTCACACTCTCTCCCTTACTTCTCCCCCCTCACAATCTCCCCCTTATGATCCTTCCCCCTCACACTCTCCCCCTTACGCTCTCCCCCTCACACCTTCCCCTTACGCTCATTCTCCCACTCACACTCTCCCCCTTATGCTCTTCTCTCCCTCACACTCTCCCCCTTATGCTCCTTCTCCCCCTCACAATCTCCCTCTTACGCGCCTTCTCCCCCTCACACTCTCCCCCTTACGCTCCTTCTTCCCCTCACACTCTCCCCCTTATGCTCCTTCTCTCCCTCACACTCTCCCCCTCCCCCTTATGCTCCTTCTCCCCCTCACAATCTCTTACGCGCCTTTTCCCCTCACACTCTCCCCCTTACGCTCCTTCTTCCCCTCACACTCTCCCCCTTATGCTCTTCTCTCCCTCACTATCCCCTTACGTGCCTTCTCCCCTCACACTCTCCCCCTCACACTCCTTCTCCCCTCACTCTCCTCTCCTCTCCCCTTACCTGCCTTCCTCTTACGATCCTTTTTCCCCTCACATCTCCCCTCACTCTCCCTCTCACGCTCCCTTATGCTCCTTCTACCTCACCATACTCCCCCTTAGCTCCTTCTCACCTCACTCTCCCCCTTACGCTCCTTCTCCTCCCTACTCTCCCCCTTACACTCATTCTCCCTCACTCTCCCCCTTACTCTCCATCTAGCCCTCCCCCTACTCTCCATCTCCCCCCCTTATGAACCTTCTCCCCCTCACACTATCCCCCTTACGCTCCTTCTCCCCTCACGCTCTCTCCCTTATGCTCTCCTCTTACGCTCCTTCTCCCCTCACACTCCTTCTCCCCCCACACGCTCTCTCCCTTATGCTCCTTCTTCCCTTCACACTCTCCCCCTTACACTCTCCCCCTAACGCTCCTTCTCCCCCTCACACTCTCCCCCCTTTTGCCCCTTCTCTCCCTCACACTCTACACCTTATGCTCCTTCTCTCCCTCACAATCTCCCCCTTACGCTCCTTCTCCCCCTCACACTCTCCCCCTTACGTTCATTCTCCCCCTCACACTATCCCCCTTATGCTCCTCCCCCTCACACTCTCCCCTTACGCTCCTTCTCCCCCTCACACTCTCCCCTTACACTCCTTCTCACCCTCAGACTCTCCCTTACACTCCTTCTCCCTCTCACATTCTCCCCCTTACGCTCCTCACACTCTCCCCTGTACACTCCTTCTCCCCCTCACTCTCCCCTCCCGCTCCCCTCTAACGCTCCATCTCCCCCTCATACTCTCCCCCTTACGCTCATTCTCCCCCTCACACTATCCCCTTACGCTCCTTCTCCCCCTCACACTCTCCCCTTACACTTCTTCTCCCCCTCACATTCTCCCCCTTGCACTCCTCACACTCTCCCCTGTACGCTCCTTCTCCCCTTCACTCTCCCCCTTACACTCCTTCTCCCCCTCACTCTTCCCCTTACGCTCCTTCTCCCCCTCACTCTCCACCTTACGCTCCTTCTCCCCCTCACACTCTCCCCTGTACGCTCCTTCTCCCCTTCACTCTCCCCCTTACACTCCTTCTCCCCCTCACTCTTCCCCTTTTGCCCCTTCTCTCCCTCACACTCTACACCTTATGCTCCTTCTCTCCCTCACAATCTCCCCCTTACGCTCCTTCTCCCCCTCACACTCTCCCCCTTACGTTCATTCTCCCCCTCACACTATCCCCCTTATGCTCCTTCTCCCCCTCACACTCTCCCCTTACACTCTCCCCTTACACTCCTTCTCACCCTCAGACTCTCCCCTTACACTCCTTCTCCCTCTCACATTCTCCCCCTTACGCTCCTCACTCTCCCCTGTACACTCCTTCTCCCCCTCACTCTCCCCCTTATGCTCCTTCTCCCCCTCCCGCTCCCCTCTAACGCTCCATCTCCCCCTCATACTCTCCCCCTTACGCTCATTCTCCCCCTCACACTCTCCCCTTACGCTCCTTCTCCCCCTCACACTCTCCCCTTACACTCCTTCTCACCCTCAGACTCTCCCCTTACACTCCTTCTCCCTCTCACATTCTCCCCCTTACGCTCCTCACACTCTCCCCTGTACACTCCTTCTCCCCCTCACTCTCCCCCTTATGCTCCTTCTCCCCCTCCCGCTCCCCTCTAACGCTCCATCTCCCCCTCATTCTCTCCCCCTTACGCTCATTCTCCCCCTCACACTCTCCCCTTACGCTCCTTCTCCCCCTCACACTCTCCCCTTACACTTCTTCTCCCCCTCACATTCTCCCCCTTGCACTCCTCACACTCTCCCCTGTACGCTCCTTCTCCCCTTCACTCTCCCCCTTACACTCCTTCTCCCCCTCACTCTTCCCCTTACGCTCCTTCTCCCCCTCACTCTCCACCTTACGCTCCTTCTCCCCCTCACACTCTCCCCTTACACTCCTTCTCCCCCTTACACTCCTTCTCCCACTCACACTCTCCCCCTAACACTCCATCTCCCCCTCACACTGTCCCCCTTACGCTCCTTCTCCCCCTCACACTCTCTGCCTTACGCAACTTCTCCCCCTCACAATCTCCCCCTTATGATCCTTCTCCCCCTCACACTCTCCCCCTTACGCTCCTTCTCCCCCTCACACTCTCTGCCTTACGCAACTTCTCCCCCTCACAATCTCCCCCTTATGATCCTTCTCCCCCTCACACTCTCCCCCTTACGCTCCTTCTCCCCCTCACACTCTCGTCCTTACGGACCTTCTCCCCCCCTCACAATCTCCCCTTATGAACCTTCTCCCCCTCACACTCTCCCCCTTACGCTCCTTCTCCCCCTCACACTCTCCCCCTTATGCTCATTCTCCCCCTCACACTCTCCCCCTTACGCTCATTCTCCCCCTCACACTCTCCCCCTTACGCTCATTCTCCCCTCACACTCTCCCCCTTACGCTCCTTCTCCCCTCACAATCTCCCCCTTATGATCCTTCTCCCCGTCACACTCTCCCCCTTACGCTCCTTCTCCCCCTCACACCCCTCCCCCTTACGCTCATTCTCCCCCTCACACTCTCCCCCTTATGCTCATTCTCCCCCTCACACTCTCCCCCTTACGCTAATTCTCCCCCTCACACTCTCCCCCTTACGCACCTTCTCCCCCTCACAATCTCCCCCTTATGATCCTTCTCCCCCTCACACTCTCCCCCTTACGCTCCTTCTTCCCCTCACACTCTCCCCCTTATGCTCCTTCTCTCCCTTACACTCTCCCCCTTATGCTCCTTCTCCCCCTCACAATCTCCCTCTTACGCGCTTTCCTCCCCCTTACACTCTCCCCCTAACGCTCCTTCTCCCCCTCACACTCTCCCCCTTTTGCCCCTTCTCTCCCTCACACTCTACACCTTATGCTCCTTCTCTCCCTCACAATCTCCCCCTTACGCTCCTTCTCCCCCTCACACTCTCCCCCTTACGCACCTTCTCCCCCTCACAATCTCCCCCTTATGATCCTTCTCCCCCTCACACTCTCCCCCTTACGCTCCTTCTTCCCCTCACACTCTCCCCCTTATGCTCCTTCTCTCCCTTACACTCTCCCCCTTATGCTCCTTCTCCCTCACAATCTCCCTCTTACGCGCTTTCTCCCCCTCACACTCTCCCCCTTACTCTCCTTCTCCCCCTCACACTCTCCCCCTCACGCTCCTTCTCCCCCTCACACTCTCCCCCTTATGCTCCTTCTCCCCCTCACACTCTCCCCCTTACGCTCATTCTCCCCCTCACACTCTCCCCCTTACGCTCATTCTCCCCCTCACACTCTCCCCCTTATGCTCCTTCTCCCCTCACAATCTCCCCCTTATGATCCTTCTCCCCGTCACACTCTCTCCCTTACGCATCTTCTCCCCCCCTCACAATCTCCCCCTTATGATCCTTCTCCCCCTCACACTCTCCCCCTTACGCTCCTTCTCCCCCTCACACCCTCCCCCTTACGCTCATTCTCCCCCTCACACTCTCCCCCTTATGCTCATTCTCCCCCTCACACTCTCCCCCTTACGCTAATTCTCCCCCTCACACTCTCCCCCTTACGCACCTTCTCCCCCTCACAATCTCCCCCTTATGATCCTTCTCCCCCTCACACTCTCCCCCTTACGCTCCTTCTTCCCTCACACTCTCCCCCTTACGCTCCTTCTCCCCCTCACACCCTCCCCCTTACGCTCATTCTCCCCCTCACACTCTCCCCCTTATGCTCATTCTCCCCCTCACACTCTCCCCCTTACGCTAATTCTCCCCTCACACTCGCCCCCTTACGCACCTTCTCCCCCTCACAATCTCCCCCTTATGATCCTTCTCCCCCTCACACTCTCCCCCTTACGCTCCTTCTTCCCCTCACACTCTCCCCCTTATGCTCCTTCTCCCCCTCACAATCTCCCTCTTACGCGCTTTCTCCCCCTCACACTCTCCCCCTTACTCTCCTTCTCACCCTCACACTCTCCCCCTTACGCTCTCCTCTTACGCTCCTTCTCCCCCTCACACTCCTTCTCCCCCCTCACGCTCTCTCCCTTATGCTCCTTCTTCCCTTCACACTCTCCCCCTTACACTCTCCCCCTAACGCTCCTTCTCCCCCTCACACTCTCCCCCTTTTGCCCCTTCTCTCCCTCACACTCTACACCTTATGCTCCTTCTCTCCCTCACAATCTCCCCCTTACGCTAATTCTCCCCCTCACACTCTCCCCCTTACGCACCTTCTCCCCCTCACAATCTCCCCCTTATGATCCTTCTCCCCCTCACTCTCCCCCTTAAGCTCCTTCTTCCCCTCACACTCTCCCCCTTATGCTCCTTCTCTCCCTTACACTCTCCCCCTTATGCTCCTTCTCCCCCTCACAATCTCCCTCTTACGCGCTTTCTCCCCCTCACACTCTCCCCCTTATGCTCCTTCTCCCCCTCACACTCTCCCCCTTACCCTCATTCTCCCCCTCACACTCTCCCCCTTACGCTCATTCTCCCCCTCACACTCTCCCCCTTATGCTCCTTCTCCCCTCCCAATCTCCCCCTTATGATCCTTCTCCCCGTCACACTCTCTCCCTTACGCATCTTCTCCCCCCTCACAATCTCCCCCTTATGATCCTTCTCCCCCTCACACTCTCCCCCTTACGCTCCTTCTCCCCCTCACACTCTCCCCCTTATGCTCCTTCTCTCCCTCACACTCTCCCCCTTATGCTCCTTCTCCCCCTCACAATCTCCCTCTTACGCGCCTTCTCCCCCTCACACTCTCCCCCTTACGCTCCTTCTTCCCCTCACACTCTCCCCCTTATGCTCCTTCTCTCCCTCACACTCTCCCCCTTATGCTCCTTCTCCCCCTCACAATCTCCCTCTTACGCGCCTTTTCCCCCTCACACTCTCCCCCTTACGCTCCTTCTTCCCCTCACACTCTCCCCCTTATGCTCCTTCTCTCCCTCACACTATCCCCCTTACGTGCCTTCTCCCCCTCACACTCTCCCCCTCACACTCTCCCCCTCACACTCTCCCCCTTACGCTCCTTCTCCCCTCACCCTCTCCCCCTTATGCTCTCCTCTTACGATCCTTTTTCCCCTCACACTCTCCCCTCACTCTCCTTCACCCCCTCACGCTCTCCCCCTTATGCTCCTTCTCTACCTCATACTCTCCCCCTTACGCTCCTTCTCCCCCTCACTCTCCCCCTTACGCTCATTCTCCCTCTCATACTCTCCCCCTTACACTCCTTCTCTCCCTCACTCTCCCCCTTACGCTCCATTAGCCCTCACAATCTCCCCCTTATGAACCTTCTCCCCCTCACACTATCCCCCTTACGCTCCTTCTCCCCTCACGCTCTCTCCCTTATGCTCTCCTCTTACGCTCCTTCTCCCCCTCACACTCCTTCTCCCCCCTCACGCTCTCTCCCTTATGCTCCTTCTTCCCTTCACACTCTCCCCCTTACACTCTCCCCCTAACGCTCCTTCTCCCCCTCACACTCTCCCCCTTTTGCCCCTTCTCTCCCTCACACTCTACACCTTATGCTCCTTCTCTCCCTCACAATCTCCCCTTTACGCTCCTTCTCCCCCTCACACTCTCCCCCTTACGTTCATTCTCCCCCTCACACTATCCCCCTTATGCTCCTTCTCCCCCTCACACTCTCCCCTTACGCTCCTTCTCCCCCTCACACTCTCCCCTTACACTCCTTCTCACCCTCAGACTCTCCCCTTACACTCCTTCTCCCTCTCACATTCTCCCCCTTACGCTCCTCACACTCTCCCCTGTACACTCCTTCTCCCCCTCACTCTCCCCCTCCCGCTATCCTCTAACGCTCCATCTCCCCCTCATACTCTCCCCCTTACGCTCATTCTCCCCCTCACACTATCCCCTTACGCTCCTTCTCCCCCTCACACTCTCCCCTTACACTTCTTCTCCCCCTCACATTCTCCCCCTTGCACTCCTCACACTCTCCCCTGTACGCTCCTTCTCCCCTTCACTCTCCCCCTTACACTCCTTCTCCCCCTCACTCTTCCCCTTACGCTCCTTCTCCCTCTCACTCTCCACCTTACGCTCCTTCTCCCCCTCACACTCTCCCCTGTACGCTCCTTCTCCCCTTCACTCTCCCCCTTACACTCCTTCTCCCCCTCACTCTTCCCCTTTTGCCCCTTCTCTCCCTCACACTCTACACCTTATGCTCCTTCTCTCCCTCACAATCTCCCCCTTACGCTCCTTCTCCCCCTCACACTCTCCCCCTTACGTTCATTCTCCCCCTCACACTATCCCCCTTATGCTCCTTCTCCCCCTCACACTCTCCCCTTACACTCTCCCCTTACACTCCTTCTCACCCTCAGACTCTCCCCTTACACTCCTTCTCCCTCTCACATTCTCCCCCTTACGCTCCTCACTCTCCCCTGTACACTCCTTCTCCCCCTCACTCTCCCCCTTATGCTCCTTCTCCCCCTCCCGCTCCCCTCTAACGCTCCATCTCCCCCTCATACTCTCCCCCTTACGCTCATTCTCCCCCTCACACTCTCTCCTTACGCTCCTTCTCCCCCTCACACTCTCCCCTTACACTCCTTCTCACCCTCAGACTCTCCCCTTACACTCCTTCTCCCTCTCACATTCTCCCCCTTACGCTCCTCACACTCTCCCCTGTACACTCCTTCTCCCCCTCACTCTCCCCCTTATGCTCCTTCTCCCCCTCCCGCTCCCCTCTAACGCTCCATCTCCCCCTCATACTCTCCCCCTTACGCTCATTCTCCCCCTCACACTCTCCCCTTACGCTCCTTCTCCCCCTCACACTCTCCCCTTACACTTCTTCTCCCCCTCACATTCTCCCCCTTGCACTCCTCACACTCTCCCCTGTACGCTCCTTCTCCCCTTCACTCTCCCCCTTACACTCCTTCTCCCCCTCACTCTTCCCCTTACGCTCCTTCTCCCCCTCACTCTCCACCTTACGCTCCTTCTCCCCCTCACACTCTCCCCTTACGCTCCTTCTCCCCCTTACACTCCTTCTCCCACTCACACTCTCCCCCTAACACTCCATCTCCCCCTCACACTGTCCCCCTTACGCTCCTTCTCCCCCTCACACTCTCGCCTTTACGCTCATTCTCCCCCCTCACACTCTCCCCTTACACTCCTTCTCCCCCTCACTCTCCCCCTTACGCTCATTCTTCCCCTCACATTCTCCCCCTCACACTCTCCCCCTTACGCTCCTTCTCCCCCTTACGCTCCTTCTTCCCCTCACACTCTCCCCGTCACACTCTCCCCCTTATGCTCCTTCTCCCCCTCACACTCTCCCCCTTACTCTCCTTCTCCCCCTCACACTCTCCCCCTCACACTCTCCCCCTTACGCTCCTTCTCCCCCTTACGCTCCTTCTCCCCCTCACTCTCTCCCCCTTACGCTCCTGTACCCCCTCACGCTCTCCTCCTTACACTCCTTCTTCCCCTCACACTCTCCCAATTTCGCTCCTTCTTCCCCTCACACTCTCCCCCTTTCGCTCCTTCTTCCCCTTACGCTCCTTCTCCCCCTCACGCTCTCCTCCTTACACTCCTTCTCCCCCCTCACGCTCTCCTCCTTATCAAATTCTGCCCTTCACACTCTCCCTCTTTCGCTCCTTCTCCCCCCCTCACACTCTTCCCTGTACGCTCCTTCTCCCCCTCACATTCTCCCCCTTCACACTCTACCCCTTTCGCTCCTTCTCCCCCCTCACACTCTCCCCATTACGCTCCATGTCCCCTTCACACTCTCTCCCTTACACTCCTTCTCCCCCTCACACACTCCCCCTTACTCTTTTTCACCCCCTTACTCTCCTTCACCCCCTTACGTTCCTTCTCCCCCTTACGCTCCTTCTCCCCCTCACACTCTCCCCCTTACGCTCCTTCACCCCCTTACGCTCCTTCTCCCCTTACTCTCCTTCACCCCCTTACTCTCCTTCACCCCCTTACTCTCCTTCTCCCCCTTTACGCTCCTTCTCCCCCTTACGCTCCTTCTCCCCCTCACACTCTCCCCCTTCTGCTCCTTCACCCCCTTACGCTCCTTCACCCCCTTACGCTCCTTCTCCCCTTACTCTCCTTCACCCCCTTACTCTCCTTCTCCCCTTCACGCTCCTTCTCCCCTTCACGCTCCTTCTCCCCCTCACACTCTCCCCATTACAATCCTTATCCCCCTCACACTCTCCCACTTTCGCTCCTTCTCCCCCCTCACACTCTCCCCTGTACGCTCCTTCTCCCCCACATTTTCTCCCTTACGCTCCTTCTCCCCCTCACATTTTCCCCCTTACGCTCCTTGTCCCCCTCACACTCTACCCCTTACGCTCCATTACCCCCTAATGCCCCTTCTCCCCCTCACACTCTCTCCCTTACGCTCCTTCTCCCCCTCACACTCTCCCCCTTACTCTCCTTCACCCCCTTACTCTCCTTCACCCCCTTACGTTCCTTCTCCCCCTTATGCTCCTTCTCCCCCTCACACTCTCCCCCATACGCTCCTTCACCCCCTTACGCTCCTTCTCCCCTTACTCTCCTTCACCCCCTTACTCTCCTTCTCCCCCTTACTCTCCTTCTCCCCCTTACGCTCCTTCTCCCCTTCACGCTCCTTCTCCCCCTCACACTCTCCCCATTACAATCCTTATCCCCCTCACACTCTCCCACTTTCGCTCCTTCTCCCCCACACGCTCATTCTCCCCCTCACGCTCTGCCCCTCACACTCTCCCCCTTTTCTCCTTCTCCCCTCACAGTCTCTCCCCCCTACGCTCCTTCTCCCCTCACACTCTCCCCCCCACGCTACTTCTCCCCCTCAGACTCTCCCCCTTTCGCTTCATCTCCCCCTCACTCTCCCCCTTACACTCCTTCTCCCCCTCACACTCCTTCTTGCCCTCACACTCCGCCTTACGCTCCACTATCCCCCTTACGCTCCTTCTCCCCCTCACACTCTCTCCCTCAAACTCTCCCCCTTACGCTCCTTCTCCCCCTCACACTCTCTCCTTCAAACTTTCCCCCTTACGCTCCTTCTCCCCTTCACCCTCTCTGCCTTATGTTCCTTCTCACACTCACTCTCTCCCCCTTATGCTCCTTCTCACACTCACACTCTCTCCCTCAAACTCTCCCCCTTACGCTCCTTATCCCCCTCACTATCCCCCTTACACTCCTTCTCCCCTTCACACTCTCCCCCTTATGCTCCTTCTCACATTCACACTCTCTCCCTCATGCTCCTTCTCCCCCTCACTCTCCTCCTTGCGCGCATGCACCCACACTCGCCCACTTACACATACACACACGCACACACACACTCTCACACTAACACCCTAATGGGCAAATACACTATTATTCATATCTCGATAATAGTAATTTTGCCCATTACTGTACTGTATGTGTTGAGGGTGGGGGGGGGGGGGGGGGTGTTGTTGGGGGTAGAGGAGGTGGGTAGTAGAGTTGTTGTGTGTTTTTCTTTATTGTGGGTAGAGGGATTGGGTGAAGGGGGTAGTTCCCCCAAGGATAGATGTTTAGGCCTAGAGGGTGCTAGCAGCACTGGTTAACCCCTTCATTACCATAGCGGTTCCGCAAGTTAACTCCTCCCGCAACCTTCCAGGCAGGCTTAATTACCCTCCCTGGGGCTACTACCCCCTTCATCCACCCCCTCTGCCCTCAATAAACAGGCTATTGAGGTTGAATTCCTTCATTGCATTAGTGGCTAGCCACTAAGGAAATGAAGCTGTTTTAATAAAAATAAAAAATACTAGTATTTTGCTATATAATTTGAGATCACTGTTGAGGAGGGAGATTGGACGGTAGCTTCCACACTGCATCGGGTCTCTGCCATCTTTGTGTATAATAGCTAAGTTAGCCAGAGACATTGTTGGCGGGATTTGGTTCCCTTCCATGAAATAATTAAATGTTTTCAGGAGATGCGTGGATAGAGTAGGCAAGAATCTCTTATAATAGACATTGGTGAAATCAAATCTACCCTCTGGCTTCCGATTTATGCTGGAGAGGCTGCGGTCAAAAGGGGGACATGGCCCACATCTGGTGGACCTGTCCGGAAATACAGAAGTACTGGGAAACTATACAAAAATTAATAAAAGAGGTCACAGACCTCACAATACCCATTGACCCGCTGACCTACCTGCTGGCCAGACCCATAGAAGTGCTGGATCGACCAACAGGCAAATTAGTCTCCTTTATCCTGACAGCGGCTAGGTGAGCGGTGGCAGCCGCCTGGAAGAAGGTGTCTCCCCCCTCCAAACAGACAGTCAAAAAAAGGGTGCAAGAGGTGATGGACATGGAAAGACTATCAGCCTTCCTGAAAAGGTCCACCACCTCTTTCAACAATACCTGGGACTCATGGCTAACGTATATGCTCCCCCAACGCCAAAATGCCCCATAGTAATAATAAACAAAGATCCAAATTAAGGCAGCCAAGAACAGGGAGCCAATCCCCCCCCCTCCCCTATCTCAACCCCCCCTCACCCCCTACCCCCCCCCCCCTCTATCACTCTCTCTCCCCTTTTCTGTTTCTTAACCCGCACTTCCCCGACAGACCTCTGAAGGTCAGGGGAATGTTGGGACTTTCTCCCCCACCTCAGACAAAAACCAGAAAAATTGTATTAGGCCAAAATGTTGACAAATATTCAAAAAGCTGTAAATGTTATAAATGCCTAATAAAAAACTTTGAAACAAAAAAAAAAAAAAACTAAAAAAAACCTCTGTATTAGGCTAAGGATAAACTGATGTATCTGTTTGATGCATATCTGCCTAATAAAAACGTTTGGAAAAAAAAAAAAAAAATACTAGTGCACGTGAGCAGGAGGTCTCCGGAGCAGAACTGCGTTGACTTGAGGTCCGGGAACCCCTGCTGCCTGAGATACAGGCCCCGTTATGGGGTGCCGGTATCTCCTATGCATTTAAATCCCATGGTCATGTGACACGAGACATTTAAATGCATAGGTGATACATGCACCCTATAACGGGGCCTGTATCTCAGGAAGCGGGGGGTACCGGACCTCAAATGAACGCGGTTCTGCTCCGGCGTAATAGAACAAGCGAGTTGCTTTATGAAGGCTACTAGCATAGGCCCCTATATGTGACTGGGTACTTGGCCTGGGGAGGGGGTATAACGTGGTACTGGACCTGGGGAGGGGGTATTACGGGGTACTGGGCCTGGGAAAAGGGGTATAACGGTTACTGGGCCATGGAAGGGGGGTATAACGGGGTACTGGGCCTCATTTATAATGGGGTACTAGACCTGTGGTATAACGGGGTACTTGGCCTGAGGAGTGGGTATAAGTGTCACAGGAGCTCTTGCGATACAGAGTATCACTGTCCTGGTTACACACACGTTATGTCTCCTGCAGGTCGGGGAGCACACGGAGCGGGAGCCGTTTAGCCTGTCAGCTTGGTACCCTTTGAGCTCCAGTTCCAGCTCAACAGCGTGGGAGGATGAAGAAGATGAGAAGTGTGAGGAGGCTGACAAAGAGGAGGTATAACTGGGTACTGGGACTGGGTATAACAGGGTACTGAACCAAGAGAGGGGTGTATCACGGGGTACTGGGCCAGTGTATGGGGTATAACTGGTACTGGATCTGGGGAGGTGGGTATAACTGGGTACTGGATCTGGGGGTATTACAGGGTACTGAGTTTTGGCAGGGGGGTATAACGGGGTACTGGGCCTGGGGAGGGGGGTATCATGGGTTCTGGGGCAGGTGGTATAAGGGGGTACTGGGCTTTGGGATAGGGGTATAATGGGGAACTGGGCTTGGGGGTATGACAGGGTACTGGGTCTGGGGAGGTGGGTGTAATGGGGTACTGGGCCTGGGGGTATGAAAAGGAAAGAGTGACAGTGGGAGTGTAAGAAGGGGGTGAGAGCGAGGTGGTGTGTGAGAAGGGGGCAGTGTAAGAGAAAACGGGGGGAGGGGGTTCCCGCAATGTCGCAGACACGTGGGTGGGGGGCCCCGGTGGAAGCCCTAGTCCTGGGCCCCAGGAAAGCTGTCTGTGGCCCTGGTCATACAAGCTGAGTAACATGTAGAAAGGACACATGTATGTTCAGAATGAGTTACCATGGTATGCTGAGAGGCATCATAGCAGGTAATACTGTGCGCTGCAAGGTCAGGGAGAGGAAGGGTCCGATTGGGGAGTTGGAAGGGTCCAGAATATCTCTAAAAGCATTGTCCTTCATACAGATCGGAGGCAGAGAGGGGATAAGACCGCAGCCGCAATTCAGCCAGGAGGAGAAAACAATGGCTGAGAAGGAGGAGCCGCCTCGGGTGAAGATGGTGAGTGTACAAATTGCTGTCACTGTGCAACTCTTCCAATGACCTGCAAATGAATGCAGAGAAATAGTGACACGTGTTTCTAACACGTTAAGCGCCAAAGGGGAACTCAACAGCTGTTGGAGAAGTTAAGGGAGTTACTAACACAAACTCAGTATAAATTCTAGTTATTTATTTATTCCTTTTTTTATTTTAAACACGTACAACCAACATATTTAACAGTATTCACATTAAAGGGCAGAGTGGGCGGGAATCTCATGCCCGGGTGCAGACTGACCCCGTGCCCCTGCCTCTCTATTTCTAACCTCCCTGGCCCTTCCCCCTGCCACGTCAGCCCTGCTGCCAGAGGGGGGGAGAGGCCAGGGGGGACGCAGTCCACACTCACAGGTAAGGGGAGCCTAGTCCCTCTGGGCATAGCGCCCTGTCACCGAGGGCTCAAGGCTACTTTTCTGGGTTATTTTGAAGCGAGCGACACTGGGGAACATTTAGGGGTCTTCCCAAACACAGAGAGAACATTTAGGGGTCTTCCCAAACACAGAGAGAACATTTAGGGGTCTTCCCAAACACAGAGAGAACATTTAGGGGTCTTCCCAAACACAGAGATAACATTTAGGGGTCACACAGAACATTTAGGGGTCTCCCCAGACACAGTAAACCCCACACACACAGATCCCAAAACCTCTGCCTTTCCCAAACTGCAGGCGGAGGGTCAAGATTTCAGGTGTTTAAATAAAACGTTGATACCCGGAGTGTTTGTCTGGCTTTTATTGTAACTTACATAGTTACATCGTAGATGAGGTTGAAAAAAGACGTAGGTCCATAAAGTTCAACCTATGCTAAATTTAGACAACAGATACTTTATCCTATATCTATACTTACTTATTGATCCAGAGCAAGGCAAACAAAAAAACCCATTAAGGGGAAAAATGAATTCCTTCCTGACTCCAAGAATTGGCTATCGGATTAATCCCTGGATCAACATCTTTCCCATGTACTGTATACTTATTTGGTATATCCCTGTATACCTTTCCCATCTAAAAAGATATCCAACCTTTTTTTGAACAAATCTATTGTATCTGCCATCACAGTCTCCATGGGTAATGAATTCCACATTTTAACTGCCCTTACTGTAAAGAACCCTTTCCTTTGTTGCTGGTGAAATTTCCTTTCCTCCAACCTTAAGGGATGGCCCCGAGTCCTTAGTACTGAACGTGGGATGAATAGGTCTTTTGAAAGCTCCATGTATTGTCCCCGAATATATTTGTACGGTATATAGTTATCATATCGCCTCTTAGATGCCTCTTTTCTAATGTAACTAAAACTAATTTACTGATGCAGCCACCAGTATTAGAACGCATACCGGAGAAATTCCTTGGAGATTCTGGGGTATCTCACAGTAATTGCCTCAACATTTCTGTAAAATTCTTAATGGCCCATCGGATTGACACAGCAGGGGTCCCTGCAGTCCCATTCAGTTTGCAGGGACCCCCTGCGGTGATAATCCTATGGGCCATTAAGAATCTCACAGAATTATTGAGGCAATGTTGAGGCATTTACTGTGAGACTGCCCCAGAAAATACCCAGGCAGAGTTCTAATACTTGTTGCTGCATCTGTAGCTAGCCTCTCCTCATAAGTTAGATTGTCCACCCCCTTTATTAATTTTGTGGGTCTTCTCTGAACTCTCTCTAGTTCCATAATGTCTTTTCTTGGGATTTGGTGCCCAAAATTGTACTCCATATTCAAGGTGTGGTCTTACTAGTGCTTTGTAAAGGGGCATAATTATGTTTACTTCCCTTCCATCCATTGCCCGTTTGATAAAAGAAGACGGAAATCACCAGGCAGTCCTGAGGGTCTTCCAGGTAGGGAAAAATGACATACAATGGTGAACCAACAATAAGGGTGAGGCAACAATAAAAAGAAAAAAGGAGAAAATAAAATATACAACCAGTGTTCAATTGTAGCTCAACCTTCAATGGATCTTCCTTGTTGATCCTTTACTAGTTGCATTGTCGAGAAGTCAGGGAGCGCAGTACACCGGGTGAACATAAAGGGACAAAGCATCACACAGATGATAGTGCAACACTGTGTGATGAAATTATGATAACCCTATGTAGCCAGGTCCCCCTCGCGCACTCGCCCCCTCCTTTGTCCCCCTCGCGCACTCACCCCTTCTTCCCCGTTGCGCGCGTGGTTGCGGCCGGTTGCCAGGGACGCGAGCGGCGAGCAGGCCGGTTGCCGGGGACGCGATCGGGCCGTCGCTAAGGCCGCGATCGCGTTGCCACCGGCCCGGCGGCTAGCAGAGCAGGGCGCCGCCATGACAGTGAGCTCGCGCATGCGCAGGAGGCCGCTAGCGCGGGAGGCCCCAGATAGTTCGCGCATGCGCGAGAATAGGCTGCCAGCCCCCAGGGTGCTTAGGGGCAGAGACACCTGACGCCAGGGAGCCAATCAGAAGGCCAGATCCCCCTGCTAGCAAGGGGATACATTTTGCGGGGTTTTGCAGCTACGCAGGCATTCAGGATCCGGACCAGCTAGGGGTAAGAGGTGGGTGCAGGGGTCAGTGACCCTCTGCATAGGCCAGCAGCCCCCAAGGTCCCAGTTAGGTCCTGAGTCACCTAATAGCTTGTGGAGCTTAGGGACAGGCCCTAGATAGGGACACTGCCCCATTATTTGATCAAGTAGTCAGGGACACAGAGCGGAAGCCGTGCGGCCCTGCGAGGTGGGTTCTGGGCTCAGAACACCACCAAAGACTCTAACACAAGGAGAGACATTGTTCGCGCTGGACTTTCAACCCACGCGGTGTGGAGCACGGCGTCGGATCGTGCGGATTGATATCGCGGTACCCGTGGCTGGAGCCCGGGCAGGTAACCGGCAACTCACGTGCACCAACCAGGCCTATCACCAAACATAGTGGCTGCGCAGTCACACACACACATGTACAGTGGTATTTGACTCTGGGAGTACGAGACATTTGGGTGGGGGTTACTGGACACAGGGTGGGGTCACATTGTGGGTGGTAGCGTCCGCCGTGACGCCTAGAGGTGGTAGCGTCCGCCGTGACGCTTAGAGGTGGTAGCGTCCGCCGTGACGCCTGGTGTGGTTAGTGTCCGCCGTGACACCCAGTGTGGTTAGCGTCCGCCGTGGCGCATGTTGATTTGTGTTGATATATGTTGCTATGCAGTAAAGTCAGTCCTGTTTTACATTCATTCGCTTTGTGTGGTTGTTTCCTGTGAGGGCCTCCTCCCACTCCGTTGGGATCCCTCCCAGGTGGAGGCGTTGCACCTAGAGATGTATGAGATGTATGTACCCCAGGTTCCCCAAGACGGAAGCTCAGCCCTCCTGTGAGCCAACAGGTAATGCACCACACCTGAGTAACTTTGCATGTTCCTACACTTCCACAGTATTATCTGCGAGTGGGTGGGGGAACACCCGTTACATTTGGAGGCGCTGCTGAGAGCGAGTCCTGGGGTGCCCTGTTCCAATTTTTTTTCTAAATTGCCCGATTCATATTTTTATCATGTCCGTGCCGTCACCGCAGGATGTCCATGCCTGGGCCTTAGCGCACCAAGTATCCCCAAGACGTGCGGTTGCAGTGACCGGGGTAGCAATGGATACAGAATTATCTACAGTGCGCACACAAGTAAGAAGTTGCCCGGGGTTGGCCACCGCCCGGGTGATAGACTATAAACTGGATATTGCTGCCCAGGGGATCACCTGTCTCCTGTACACCATGAGTGACATATGCTTAGAAACGGCCCCCCAGGTATTAAACCTACCCGAGCCCTCCGCAGAGGACTGCCGCATGATCTACGCTGACTCTCAATCTCCTGAAGAAGCGTCCACTAGTACTGGATTACACCCGAGCCAACGAGTGACCAGTACGCCTCACCGAGTGGACCCCCCTAGGGTCTCTTTCACCCCAAGCGGATTAGGAGGTACCGCCAGCTGGGCACGGAGCCCGCTCATCCCACCCAACCCTGATCAACGGTCTGGCGGGACCCCAACCATGCCTAGCATAGGAACGGGGAGCCGTAGTCAGGCCCTTAGTGGGAATCTTGACGTGAACACGATAGTCTCCCAACTAGCAGAAGCTGTAACCATTTCGACGCAAGCACAGAACTACCGGAAACTCAAGGCCTTCTCTGGGATTCTGCCGACGCCCACCGGAGAAGAGGGGATCGAGGCATGGAGGGACCATACGCTTCAAATCATAGAGGAGTGGTCGTGTTCTGAAGCCAGCAAGAGACAAAGACTGGTCGAGTGCCTCCGAGGCCCCGCCGCTCGGTTAGTGCGAGCGCACCGGAGCGTGGAAGGAGAAGTTACTGCCCAGGAACTAGTGGAAATGCTAATTAAATCCTTTGCCAGAAAAGACGACGAAGATGAGCTACTGGCTCAATTCAAAGCCCTCCGACAACGTGAAGGACAAGATTTATCTGCCTTCGTTTGTGACCTACAGCTGTCCCTGGGCACCCTCCTGGACAAGCATATCATTTCCGCGGCCGAAGCAGACCGATACCGGTTCAGACAGCTACTCAAGGGGTCGTTGCCTGATCACAACATAGCTATAATGATGCGGGCCGCCCCGATCGCAGCAGTATCCCCTAAGTACGGTGAACTAATGGACTACATAAGAGACCATGAAGTGCAGCGCCATTTCCATGAATCAAAGAAATCCAAAACTACCCCCAAGAATGACCCTGTGGCCCCCTCGGCCCCGAAGAGTAAGAAACCTTCCACACCAGAGGAGGAAACGACCCCCAAGTCGTCTGTTCGGGAAAGTCGTAGTTCTGAGCGGTCCTCATCCACGTATAAGAGTCGTCCGGACCGCCGTGAGGTATCTTGCTACAACTGCGGGAAGAAGGGCCACATCTCGTACTATTGTCCGGAGAAGGAGGACCAACCGGAAGAAAAACCTCCCGACCGAAGAAGCACAGCCCGATCGATGGTATGCCGAGCCCAGACCGTCGGGCCTGAGGTGAACACCCCTCAGGGAACCACGGATTCTCCGGCTGACGCTGGCCCCAGTGAGGACGCCTCCCCCGGTGAAGCTTGCAGTCAAGTGGGCCCCGCGGCCATCGTGCCCGTGGTAATAGAAGGGATATACGCCTCGGCCCTATTGGACACCGGGTCACAAGTGACCATAATATATCGCAAGTTCTATGACCAGCACCTTCAACACTGCCCGCTGAGGCCGGCCGAACATATGAAGGTTAGGGGCTTGAGTAATGAAGACTACCCCATCGATGGGATTGCAAGGGTCCAGCTGGACATACTCCAACTGAACACCGGCAAGAAGCACCCTATGCAGGTAGCGGCCATGGTATGCCCGGAGCCCCACGACCATTGTAAATACCCCATCATCTTGGGAACCAATGCGGACATAGTGCAAGCTATAATTCGAGCTTACTTGAAAGAGACCAACGAGCTGCCGCTGGCCGATTCGCTCCTAGACCCCGTCTTACGAGAGGAGTGCCATCGGGTGTATGCCTTGGAGCGTCATGGGGACCTCTACAATCGTCAACGAGGACTGACGACCATATTACCAGGGGGAGTGCAAAAGATGGCCGTCTGGTGTTGTTATCCTGACCGAGACCAGAACGACCAACTGTTCTCGCTGGAGAGTGAGCCTGAAGAAGAAGAGGTTCAGCGAGGTTATAGAGTACTACCCGAAGTAAGGGAATGGACAGCTAAGATCCCTATTCGAAGCCACGTGTATGTGCAGAATCTCTCCCCTTTTCCGATGGAGTTTGATGTCGACCAGAAGTTGGGATGCATATATCCGGTCAGCCGGGTGGGAGCCACGCCTCAGGTGAAGGCGGCGACCGCGCAGGAGCGGATACTCGATCTGGACTTCAATTTCGGTGAGTCGACGCTGTCCACAGAGTGGAAGGAGCGGTTGACCACCCAGTTGCTGCAACGACGACATGTGTTCTCCACGAGCGAGATGGATGTGGGGTGCAGCCGCAGTGCCCAACATACCATTCGGATGAGTGATGCCACTCCATTCCGGGAACGTTCTCGTCGCCTTGCCCCTCGGGATGTGGACGATGTGAGGAACGCCATACAAGACATGGAAACCGCTGGGATTGTGACGGAATCACGAGGACCTTACGCGTCGCCCATAGTGGTGGTGCGGATAAAGAACGGGTCCGTACGACTGTGTATCGACTACCGAACCCTGAACAATCGCACGATTCCGGATCAGTACAACCTTCCGCGCATTGAAGAGATCCTGAATGCGCTGAATGGGAGTCACTGGTTTAACGTTCTTGATCTCCGATCAGGATACTATCAGGTGCCCATGACACCGGAAGACCAGGAAAAAACAGCTTTCGTCTGCCCCCTGGGATTCTATCAATTCACCCGTATGCCCCAAGGTATATGTGGGGCGCCTGCTACGTTCCAAAGACTGATGGAAAAGACTATCGGAGACATGATTCCCCGGGAGTGTCTGGTTTACCTGGATGACATTATTGTCTTCGGGAGGACCTTAGAAGAACACGAGGAGAGGCTGCTGAAGGTGATAGATCGTCTTGGTCAAGAAGGGTTGAAGCTATCACTCGACAAGTGTAGGTTTTGTCACACCTCGGTGACCTACGTGGGACACATCGTGTCTGCCCAGGGGATTGCTACTGATCCAGCCAAGGTAGAAGCTGTGGTGAACTGGCCACGTCCCGATAATGTCACGGAACTGCGGTCCTTCCTCGGTTTCTGCGGGTACTACCGTCGGTTCGTGGAGGGGTACTCTAGTCGAGCTAAACCCCTGAACAATTTGCTAAAGATACACTGGCGACACACTTTATTCGAGCTTGGCTAGTCCCACGAATTCGGGTATACCCGGGTGTATTGAGGTTTGTGACTGTTTTCTGCCCGAGTACATTGAGTTATTTTCCAAGCAGGGATTGAAGCATTTTATTCCCGCTGGCTGCAATACTGCACAGTATATATAAATAAACTGCATTACAATTCATGAATTTATGCCATCTGGTAGACACGCAAAGCATTGCAGCCTATTAAATCCTAATCATTATCATTTAACAGATCAGCCGCCCATCAGCCAGGCATGAACCCAGGCTGGGAAGGCAAATGCAACGGGGCTTGTCAGAGGTTAGTAGTGGCTTATTCCAGGTATCTGCCAGGTACATACCGGGTATTTGCTCGAATAAAGTGTGTCGGTGCAGTATACCCTGAAGATACTGGGAGAAAGGCCACGTCGGCCCGGCAACCGTTTGGCGATAAGTGGACGCCTGAGTGTGAACGGGCCTTCCTGAACTTGAAGAAAAGTCTGACAGAAGCACCAGTGCTGGCCTATGCTGATCCAGAACAACCGTATGTCCTGCATGTGGATGCCAGCCTCAATGGGCTGGGTGCTGTCCTGCATCAGAAGCACCCCGAAGGTCTTCGGCCTGTAGCCTACGTCAGCCGCAGTCTGACACCCAGTGAGCAGAGATACCCCGTCCACAAGTTGGAGTTTCTGGCTCTCAAGTGGGCGATCACCGAGAAGCTCCACGACTACTTGTACGGTGTCACCTTCGAGGTAAGGACGGATAACAATCCCCTCACGTACATCAATACGTCGGCCAAATTAGATGCAGCCGGCCACAGATGGCAGGCCGCCCTCAGTAACTACCGCTTCTCCTTGAAGTATAAGCCGGGCCATTGAATATTGGGGCGGACGCCCTCTCCCGAAGGCCAGGACTACTCGCTACCCCCGATGACGAGGAATGGGAAGAACTTCCCGGCCCCGGAGTGCGGGCTATGTGTAAAACTGCAGCCATAGTTAATGACCAAGTGGCCTTCTCCGAGTTACGAGTGGCCGACTCCTTGGGATGCCAGTCGCAGGCTGTCCCCGCCGCCTACTGCGACCCAAAAGGGATGCACCTCACGCATGACAAGGTGTTCCGGTGGAAAGATCTGGTAGACTACCAAATTCGAGATCCGGTTGCTAGCATCATCAGGCACGCCGTTGAAAAGAGGAACTCAGCCCTTCTGAAACGTGCGCCCAATGACTTGGTGGCCTTGCTCATGCGAGAATGGGACAAATTTGAAATCGACAATGACTTGCTCTATCGGGTGGTGCAATACCACAACCACCCGGATAGGAGACAACTAGTCCTACCTAAGAACTTACAATACCTGGTGTTGAAGTCCCTACACGATGAACACGGGCATCTCGGTGTAGAGAAGACTTTTGGGCTAGTCCGAGACCGGTTCTTCTGGCCCAAGATGCGGGAAGCGGTGGAACAACACTGCCGCCGTTGTGTCCGGTGTGTTCAACGCAAGACGTTGCCTACCAGAGCAGCTCCTATGGCCCATCTGAAGAGTTCTGGTCCAATGGACTTGGTGTGTATGGACTTTTTATGTATCGAACCTGATAGCCGAGGTATCGGTAACGTGCTGGTCATCACGGACCATTACACCCGATATGCCCAGGCCTTCCCCACAAAAGACCAGAAGGCTATCACGGTCGCGAAAGTGCTATGGGAAAAGTTCTTCGTCCATTACGGTCTTCCAAACCGACTCCACTCTGACCAAGGGCGAGATTTTGAGAGTACTCTAATCCGAGAATTACTTAAAATGCTGAATGTCGCCAAATCCCGGACGACGCCGTACCACCCCGAAGGAGATGCCTTGCCCGAACGATTCAACAGAACCCTGCTGGACATGCTTGGAACTCTGAAGGGAACGCAGAAAACAGAATGGAGTCGTCACGTAGAAACGTTGGTACACGCGTACAACTGTACTCGCCATGAGTCCACTGGGTTCTCCCCGTACTTCCTCATGTTTGGGCGGGAGGCAAGACTTCCCGTGGATGTGCGTCTTCGAGTCTCAACGGATGGGATACACAATGCTACCCATTTCAAGTATGTGCAAAGGCTAAAGGACAGTTTGCAGCGAGCTTACCAACAGGCTGAGAAGTCTACCGCTAAACTGAATGCTGGCAATAAGAGACGATACGACAACAAAGTCAAGTATCGAGAGTTACGTCCTGGGGACGCTGTGTTACTTCGTAATTTGGGAGTCCCCGGAAAACATAAACTGGCAGACCGATGGAGAGATGGCGTATATGAGGTAGAGTCACAGATGCCCGGCCTCCCGGTCTATCGCATTAAAGACACAGACGGCCGGGTAAAGGTTTGGCATCGTAATCACCTCCTCCCTATCCCCCAAGTGGGAGACGAAGAAGAAGAAATACAGGCTACACCGCTCAACGGTGAGTCCGATCTATCAGAGGTGGGTCAAGAGACTGTAAATAACGAGACCCACTCTGAAACTCCTGAAGACCCTATGGAGGGACCCTCTCAAAGGGACTATTCCACAGAAGGGGCATCTCCCGGAGGAGCTACGGGTAAGGGGCCCCGTAGGCCAATGCCTACTAAGGTGGCACCAACAGGCCAGCCTTTGGATCCACAGAGCCCGTGCTTTGTGCCTAACAGAGACTGTTCAGAGACATTTCTCCCCTCAAGGGAAGAGGCTGAGCCTCAGGACTGTACTTATTACTCACCAGAGGGAGTTGCTGAAGAACAACTCCGTAGGAGCCAAAGGGCCAGGTACCCTCCAACTCGGGTAACCTATGATCAAATAGGGGCACCCCATTATGAGGCTCAGCAGTGGTCTCGGAGCAAAATCCAATCCGTGATTGTGATGCTCACAGAATTGTGTAACCTTGTTTAAAGTTAATGCAATGTGCTAAGTTGTATTCGTACCAGATGCATTTTTATTATATAACGTTGTGTATAGTAGTAAGTTATGTGGTCCAAGCGGGGACGTTGGAGTTTCACCAGGGGGAGGATGTAGCCAGGTCCCCCTCGCGCACTCGCCCCCTCCTTTGTCCCCCTCGCGCACTCACCCCTTCTTCCCCGTTGCGCGTGTGGTTGCGGCCGGTTGCCGGGGACGCGAGCGGCGAGCAGGCCGGTTGCCGGGGATGCGATCGGGCCGTCGCTAAGGCCGCGATCGCGTTGCCACCGGCCCGGCGGCTAGCAGAGCAGGGCGCCGCCATGACAGTGAGCTCGCGCATGCGCAGGAGGCCGCTAGCGCGGGAGGCCCCAGATAGCTCGCGCATGCGCGAGAATAGGCTGCCAGCCCCCAGGGTGCTTAGGGGCAGAGACACCTGACGCCAGGGAGCCAATCAGAAGGCCAGATTCCCCTGCTAGCAAGGGGATACATTTCGCGGGGTTTTGCAGCTACGCAGTGACTCAGGATCCGGACCAGCTAGGGGTAAGAGGTGGGTGCAGGGGTCAGTGACCCTCTGCATAGGCCAGCAGCCCCCAAGGTCCCAGTTAGGTCCTGAGTCACCTAATAGCTTGTGGAGCTTAGGGACAGGCCCTAGATAGGGACACTGCCCCATTATTTGATCAAGTAGTCAGGGACACAGAGCGGAAGCCGTGCGGCCCTGCGAGGTGGGTTCTGGGCTCAGAACACCACCAAAGACTCTAACACAAGGAGAGACATTGTTCGCGCTGGGCTTTCAACCCACGCGGTGTGGAGCACGGCGTCGGATCGTGCGGATTGATATCGCGGTACCCGTGGCTGGAGCCCGGGCAGGTAACCGGCAACTCACGTGCACCAACCAGGCCTATCACCAAACATAGTGGCTGCGCAGTCACACACACACATGTACAGTGGTATTTGACTCTGGGAGTACGAGACATTTGGGTGGGGGTTACTGGACACAGGGTGGGGTCACATTGTGGGTGGTAGCGTCCGCCGTGACGCCTAGAGGTGGTAGCGTCCGCCGTGACGCCTAGGTGTGGTTAGTGTCCGCCGTGACACCCAGTGTGGTTAGCGTCCGCCGTGGCGCATGTTGATTTGTGTTGATATATGTTGCTATGCAGTAAAGTCAGTCCTGTTTTACATTCATTCGCTTTGTGTGATTGTTTCCTGTGAGGGCCTCCTCCCACTCCGTTGGGATCCCTCCCAGGTGGAGGCGTTGCACCTAGAGATGTATGAGATGTATGTACCCCAGGTTCCCCAAGGCGGAAGCTCAGCCCTCCTGTGAGCCAACAGGTAATGCACCACACCTGAGTAACTTTGCATGTTCCTACACTTCCACAGTATTATCTGCGAGTGGGTGGGGGAACACCCGTTACATAGAGAAAGAGAGAGAGAGAGAGAGAGAGAATCGAAAGTCAGATTTTTGTGTCTGCTACAATACAATTCTTTGTACACTTACCTCTGAGTGCTGCCTCTCTTTGCTGTTTCGCTGCCCTGATGGATGGCAACGTAATATATACATGTTTCAAAAGTATATTTGAAAAATAGCACACAATACCCAACATTACGCATATTGTACAAGGATGCGGAATGCTCTGTGAACTTTTTTTGGTTAGGAAACCCTAGAATATGATTTTTAAATTCTGGGGAACCCCAACCCTCGCCCCCTGTCTGTCACCCTGTCTTCCTCATCCCTCACTGCCCCTTTTACGCTCCCTCTCCCACTCACACTCTCCCCCTTAAACTCCTTTTCTCCTTCACACTCTCCCCCTCACTCTCCTTCTCCCCCTCACACTCTCCACCTTATGCTCCTTCTCCCCCTCACACTCTCCTCCTTATGCTCCTTCTCCCCCTCACACTCTCCCCCTTACGCTCCTTCACCCCCTTACGATCCTTCTCTAGCTCTTACACTCCTTCTTCCCTCACGCTCTCCCCCTTACGCTCCTTTACCCCCTCACGCTCTCCCCCTTACGCTCCTTCTCCCCCTCACGCTCTCCTCCTTATGCTCCTGCACCCCCTCACGCCCTCCTCCTTATCACATTCTCCCCCTTCACACTCTCCCCCTTACGCTCCTTTACCCCCTCACACTCTCCCCCTTACGCTCCTTCACCCCCTTACGCTCCTTCTCCCCTTACTCTCCTTCACCCCCTTACTCTCCTTCACCCCCTTACTCTCCTTCACCCCCTTACTCTCCTTCTCCCCCTTATGCTCCTTCTCCCCCTTACGCTCCTTCTCCCCCTTACGCTCCTTCTCCCCTTCACGCTCCTTCTCCCCCTCACACTCTCCCCATTACAATCCTTATCCCCCTCACACTCTCCCACTTTCGCTCCTTCTCCCCCACACGCTCCTTCTCCCCGTCACGCTCTGCCCCTCACACTCTCCCCCTTCGCTCCTTCTCCCCTCACACTCTCTCCCCCCTACGCGCCTTCTCCCCTCAGACTCTCCCCCCCACGCTACTTCTCCCCCTCAGACTCTCCCCCTTTCGCTCCATCTCCCCCTCACTCTCCCCCTCACTCTCCCCCTTACACTCCTTCTCCCCCTCACACTCCTTCTCCCCCTCACACTCTGCCTTACGCTCCACTATCCCCCTTACGCTCCTTCTCCCCCTCACACTCTCTCCCTCAAACTCTCCCCCTTACGCTCCTTCTCCCCCTCACACTCTCTCCTTCAAACTCTCCCCCTTACGCTCCTTCTCCCCTTCACCCTCTCTGCCTTATGTTCCTTCTCACACTCACTCTCTCCCCCTTATGTTCCTTCTCACACTCACACTCTCTCCTTCATGCTCCTTCTCCCCCTCACTCTCCTCCTTGCGCGCATGCACCCACACTCGCCCACTTACACATACACACACGCACACACACACACACTCTCACACTTACACACAGAATGGGCAAATGCACTATTATCCATATTTCGATAATAGTAATTTTGCCCATTACTGTACTGTATGTGTTGAGGGTGGGGGAGGGGGGGTGTTGTTGGAGGTAGAGGAGGTGGGTAGTAGAGTTGTTGTGTGTTTTTCTTTATTGTGGGTAGAGGGATTGGGTGAAGGGGGTAATTCCCCCAAGGATGGATGTTAAGGCCTAGCGGGTGCTAGCAGCACTGGTTAACCCCTTCATTACCATAGCGGTTCCGCAAGTTAACTCCTCCCGCAACCTTCCAGGCAGGCTTAATTACCCTCCCTGGGGCTACTACCCGCTTCATCCCCCCCCCTCTGCCCTCAATAATCCGGCTATTGAGGTTGAATTCCTTCATTGCATTAGTGGCTAGCCACTAAGGAAATGAAGCTGTTTTAATAAAAAATTTAATACTAGTGCACGTGAGCAGGAGGTCTCCGGAGCAGAACTGCGTTGACTTGAGGTCCGGGAACCCATGCTGCCTGAGATACAGGCCCCGTTATGGGGTGCCGGTATCTCCTATGCATTTAAATCCCATGGTCATGTGACACGAGACATTTAAATGTCTTAAATGTTTAAATGCACCCTATAACGGGGCCTGTATCTCAGGAAGCAGGGGGTCCCGGACCTCAAATGTACGCGGTTCTGATCCGGCGTAATAGAACCAGCGATTTGCTTTATTAAGGCTACTAGCATAGGCACCTATATGGGACTGCAAGGGAGAGTCAAACGGACCATTCAGGTTCCTTAGATAGGATTAATTAAAGGGAAGTACCACTGTCCATTAGTGTGACATGGAAACGGGCCTTGAAACGGGCCTTGAAGGGGTCTATTACTCCGAAACGTTGCTAACATTACGAAGCAACGTTGCGTTGCAAAGATTGTTACTGTTTGAGTGGTGTGGACAATTGGTTTAACCGTCAAACCTCCCATACAGCACCAGGACATGCTTATGAGTGAGGAATACATGTGCTCACATTACTATTCTCTGTATCACAGGCATGGGCGGAGAATACCCCTCAACAGAAACGTGGAAGTAGCACTTTACAGGTAAATGGGAATCACTGAGCTGTGAATCAGCCGCACATATAGTACTTTTAGCTGTTGTACAGGACACTATTTATAGAATAGTACGTTACGGTATAACAGGGTACTTGGCCTGGGGAGGGGGTATAACGGGGTACTGGACCTGGGGAGGGGGGATTACATGGTACTGGGCCTGGGAAAAGGGGTATAACAGGTTACTTGGCCTGGGGAGGGGGTATAACGGGGTACTGGACCTGGGGAGGGGGGATTACGGGGTACTGGGCCTGGGAAAAGGGGTATAATGGGTTACTGGGCCTGGGCAAGGGGGGTATAAAGGGGTACTGGGCCTCATTTATAATGGGGTACTGGGCCTGGGGAGGGGGAATAAAAGGGTACTGGACCTGGGGTATAACGGGGTACTTGGCCTGAGGAGTGGGGTATAAGTGTCACAGGAGCTCTTGCGATACAGAGTATCACTGTCCTGGTTACACACACGTTATGTCTCCTGTAGGTCGGGGAGCGCACGGAGGTGAAGCCGTTTGGCCTGTCAGCTTGGTACCCTGAGAGCTCCAGTTCCAGCTCAATAGTGTGGGAGGATGAAGAAGATGAGAAGTGTGAGGAGGCTGACAAAGAGGAGGTATAACTGGATACTGGGACTGGGTATAACGGGGTACTGAACCAAGAGAGGGGTGTATCACGGGGTACTGGGCCAGTGTATGGGGTTTAACAGGTACTGGATATGGGGAGGTAGGTATAACTGGGTACTGGATCTGGGGGTATTACAGGGTACTGAGTCTTGGCAGGGGGGTATAATGGGGTACTGGGCCTGGAGAGGGGGGTATCATGGGTTCTGGGGCAGGTGGTATAAGGGGTACTGGGCTTTGGGATAAGGGTATAATGGGGAACTGGGCTTGGGGATAAGACAGGGTACTGGGTCTGGGGAGGTGGGTGTAATGGGGTACTGGGCCTGGGGGTATGAAAAGGAAAGAGTGACAGTGGGAGTGTAAGAGGGGGTTGAGAGCGAGGTGGTGTGTGAGAAGGGGGCAGTGTAAGAGAAAACGGGGGGAGGGGGTTCTCGCAAGGTCGCAGACACGTGGGTGGGGGCCCCGGTGGAAGCTCTAGTCCTGGGCCCCAGGAAACCTGTCTGTGGCCCTGGTCATAGAAGCTGAGTAACATGTAGAAAGGACACATGTATGTTCAGAATGAGTTACCATGGTATGCTGAGAGGCATCATAGCAGGTAAAACTGTGCGCTGCAAGGTCAGGGAGAGGAACGGTCCGATTGGGAAGTTGGAAGGGTCCAGAATATCTCTAAAAGCATTGTCCTTCATACAGATCGGAGGCAGAGAGGGGATAAGAACGCAGCCGCAATTCAGCCAGGAGGAGCAAACAATGGCTGAGAAGGAGGAGCCACCTCGGGTGAAGATGGTGAGTGTACAAATTGCTGTCACTGTGCAACTCTTCCAATGACCTGCAAATGAATGCAGAGAAATAGTGACACGTGTTTCTAACACGTTAAGCGCCAAAGGGGAACTCAACAGCTGTTGGAGAAGTTAAGGGAGTTACTAACACAAACTCAGTATAAATTCTAGTTATTTATTTATTCCTTTTTTTATTTTAAACACGTACAACCAACATATGTAACAGTATTCACATTAAAGGGCAGAGTGGGCGGGAATCTCATGCCCGGGTGCAGACTGACCCCGTGCCCCTGCCTCTGTCTATTTCTAACCTCCCTGACCCTTCCCCCTGCCACGTCAGCCCTGCTGCCAGAGGGGGGGAGAGGCCAGGGGGGACGCAGTCCACACTCACAGGTAAGGGGAGCCTAGTCCCTCTGGGCATAGCGCCCTGTCACCGAGGGCTCAAGGCTACTTTTCTGGGTTATTTTGAAGTGAGCAACACTGGGGAACATTTAGGGGTCTTCCCAAACACAAAGAAAACATTTAGGGGTCACACAAAGGAACATTTAGGGGTCTCCCCAGACACAGCAAACCCCACACACACAGATCCCAAAACCTCTGCCTTTCCCAAACTGCAGGTGGAGGGTCAAGATTTCAGATGTTTAAATACAATACAAAAAAATATATAAAAAATAAAATGATCAGATGTAAAGTCCAGAAAAATATATATATAAAAAATGTATACAAATCTTAAAAATTGCTCCAATTGCTATCCAAAAGAGTCTCTGCAGCCCGAATGAAGGGAACACCACTTCCTTGAAGATATCTATAGAAACACAGAAAAAACAGGCGCACTCATAGCGTAAAAAGGTATAACAATATTTATGGAGTAAAGGATGTAAAATGCACACTCACAAACATAGCTTAATAAAAAGCAATTTTGAGTATAACTCAGCCCGCCCGACACAGGAACCCGGCACCAGGTGACTTCAGTGTCCGGTGTAGATTCACTGCAGCAGCCTCTGTGAACGCCTCCGCAGCCCGGAGAACACGAGGGACGCCACCTTCCTCTCAATCCGGCGTCACACAGTGAGTTCTCAGCTCCAGGTATCGCGAGAACTCAGTGACGTCGGTGGATTAGCCGGAACAAGTTCACATACGTGTATTCAGTGGACGGCTGAGATAAATGTTTCCAAAGAAACTACAAATGCTATAGCTGGCTTGTGAGTGAATGATTATTAAAAAAGGAACAATACACCTCCACCAAACACTCTCTACGCGTTTCGTCTCAAAAGAGACTTCATCAGGAGTACAGTACAGGTGAGGAACATAGTATTTATAGTTAGATGAACCAATCAGAACATAGAAGACTACTAATTGCTAATCAGATACACATGGTCAATACCATGATCAAATTAACCCCCATATGTTACAAAACACATACGGGCCAGATAGACAAATAGTACTAGAGAAAGTGACCAAATAGGCAGATACAAATAATAACATACAATTTAACAAATAGATTAAAATGCATATAAGTACTAAAGCAAGATCTAATATAGCATAATAATATATTATCACATCCTAAGACCCCCGAAATAAAGAAATACTATTTTTCTAAATGAAAAGAGTTTAATAAACAACACATATAGAATAAAGCTGTACAATGATAACAGGTGCAAAGTACAACACACCCAGTATACAATCTGTACTAACAACCTTAATGCATTATCAAGTGCCCAAAATGCACACCGATAGCTATCAGTACACAATCTATAGTACACCACTCACAGCATAGTTATAAGTGTAAGTTATACACAGAAGAACTAGCTATAATGAGCCTAACTGCTGCAAGTGTGATTACCCAGAGCATACAGGAGCATACTGATGAGGCGGGGTAAAGGAACACTAAAATAAATTGCAGTATACTATAAGGAAGGGGTGTGAAAACTATTGGAGCTGTGCCCCCCCTGCTAGGTCCCCCAGGTGTGCCCCCCCCCTTATCTCGTTTTCTAGTGTCAAATGACGCCGCCAGGTCATGTGACATCCCGTCGTGACCCCGCAGCGGTATGTGACGCCGTGTTGCCATGGTGATGGGTCATGTGATGTGACGTTGCCATAGCAACTCGTCACACCATGCATCTGAATCCCGGTAAGTGAATTACCTTGGCCTCACGCGATTCCCGGACATTTCATTTAAATGCCTTGGGGGAGAGCGTGAGGCCTCTGCAACCGCCCATCAGGAATCTCTAGCGCCCCCCAGTTTGCACACCCGTGCTATAAGTTAGCTGAAAGCCATAAGATATACCAACAGAAATGCAGTGCACATCCACCACCTAAATGCCAGAACATGAAGAGAAAGATGCAAAGAAAAGATGTATTATACAGCAAATCACCAATAAATGGTACAGAAACATAATGAGGAGTACAGGACTAACACAGGGAGAAAACACTATACAACTATGGAAACACAAACAGCAATCAGTGATTATAATAGGGGGGCAACGCTTCGGAGTAATAGACTCCTTCAAGGCCCGTTCCCATGTGACCTCCGGGAGGTGTGCTGCTACTGGCTATAGGAGATTATGGGGCCTATGCTAGTAGCCTTCATAACCCATTTATCGAGGCTTTTTAGCTGTTATCGGCCAAAAATGCCTACAGCAATTCAGTAAGTGTCGATAAGTGGGTTTAATCGCCAATTTTTTCAGCCGTCAAAAACATATCGCCAAGTGAGCGGCGATAAGCCACTTATCGCCAGTTTTCAAACTGGTGCAATTCTAGTAGCCCGAGGCACATCGAGGCTCTAGAATGGCGATTTACTCCCAAAATCTTCTCGCCAAAAAAAGTTGTCGTGAAGCTGCCAAGAAGTTTCTGAGGCGGCGGTGAGAGAGTGGGAATTTTTCCTCATCGGATTGATGCCGGGGGTCTCGGGAGCTAATACACAGTAATATCAGCACCGTAGGAGGCCCCCGGCATGAATCAGATTAATGAAAAATGCATTTACTGTACAGGCAACTTCATTACCTTAGCGGCTAACCGCTAAGGCAATGAAGGGGTTAACTACCAGTGCCAGGTTTATTGTGGGTAGCGGGGGTGGGTGAAGGTGGTGCTTGGCCCTTGGTGGGTGTTTTGGCCTTGCGGGAGGTTGTAGGTGGAGTCAGCCCCTTCATTACCTTAGCGGTTAATATCGCTAAGGTAATGAAGGGGTTAACCCCTCCTGATACCACCCGGTAGACCTAAACATCCATCCTTGGGGCTACTACCCCCTTCACCCAATCCCTCTACCCACAATAAAGAAAAATAAACACAACACCCCTACTACCCACCTCCTCTACCCCCAACAACCCCCCCCCCAACACATACAGACAGTAATAGGCAAAATAACTATTATCCAGATATGGATAATAGCCAGAGTTGCCATCTCTCCGGGTTTGACCCGGAGACTCCGGGTTTTGGGCCCTTACCTCCGGGCTACGGGTTGCCGTTGTCAATCGCAGGTGGCGGTGTGGTGGCGGCAACTCAGGCATTGTCCGTTATTATTCTGCAATTCCCCCTCCAATTGCAGTGAACATGGCTGTGCGGCATCAAATGACACTGTTGCCATGGCAACCGGATGCTACGTGACGTCATGACGCTAATTTTTGGTTTTAGAATGGGCAAATGCACTATTATCCATATCTCGATAATAGTAATTTTGCCCATTACTGTGCTGTATGTGTTGGGGGCTGTGGGGGGGGGGGTTGTAGGGTTGTTGTGTGTTTTTGTTTATTGTGGGTAGAGGGATTAGATGAAGGGGGTAGTTGCTCAAAGGATGGATGTCCAGCACTGGTTAACTCCTTCATTACCATAGCGGTTCCGCAGGTTAACTCCTCCCGCAACCTTCCAGGTAGGCCTATTTACCCTCCCTGGGACTACTACCCCCTTCATCCACCCCCTCTGCCCCAAATAAACAGGCTATTGAGGTTGAATCCCTTCATTTCCTTTGCAACCAGCCACTAAGGAAATGAAGCTGTTTTAATAAAAAATGTAATACTAGTGTGCATGAGCAGGAGATCTCCGGAGCAGAACCGCGTTGACTTGAGGTCCGCGTTGACATGCTGCCTGAGATACAGGCCCCGTTATGGGATGCCAGTATCTCCTATGCATTTAAATCCCACGGTCATGTGGCACGAGACATTTAAATGCATAGGAGATACATGCACCCTATAACGGGGCCTGTATCTCAGGAAGCAGGGGGTCCCGGACCTCAAATGAACGCGGTTCTGCCTAAGCGTAATAGAACCAGCAAGTTGCTTTATGAAGGCTACTAGCATAGGCCCCTATATGTGACTGCAAGGGAGAGTCAAATGGACCATTCAGGTTCCTTAGATAGGATTAATTAAAGGGAAGTACCACTGTCCATTAGTGTGACTTGGAAACGGGCCTTGAAGGGGTCTATTACTCCGAAAAGTTGCTAACATTGCAAAGCAACTTTGCGTTGCGAAGATTGTTACTGTTTGAGTGCTGTGGACAATTGGTTTAACCGTCAAACCTCCCATACAGTGCCAGGACATGCTTATGAGTGAGGAATACATGTGCTCACATTACTATCCTCTGTATCACAGGCATGGGCGGAGAATACCCCTCAACAGAAAGGTGGAAGAGGCACTTTACAGGTAAATGGGAATCACTGAGCTGTGAATCAGCCGCACATATAGTACTTTTAGCTGTTGTACAGGACACTATTTATGGAATAGTATGTTACGGTATAACGGGGTACTTGGCATGGGGAGGGGGTATAATGGGGTACTGGGCCTGGGGGTATAATGGGGTACTGGGTTTGGGGAAAGGAGTATAACTGGGTACTGTGCCTGGGGAGGGGGTATAACAGGGTACTGGTCCTGGGAGGGGGTATAAATGTGTGCTGGGCCTGGGGAGGTGGGTATAAAATGGTACTGGTTCTGGGGAGGTGGGTATAACGGGGTACTGGGCCTGGGGAGGGGGGGATAACGGGCTACTGGGTCTGGGGGTTATAATGGGGAACTTGGCCTGGGGGTATAACGGGGTATTGGGCCAGGGCTTGGGGGTATAACAGGTTTCTGGGCCTGGGGGTATAAAGGGGTACTGGGCCTGGGGAGGGGGGTATAATGGGTACTGGGCCTGAGGAGTGGGGAATAAATGGCAACGAGCTCTTGCGATACAGAGTATCACTGTCCTGGTTACACAGACGTTATGTCTCCTGCAGGTCGGGGAGCACACCAAGGTGGAGCCGTTCGGCCTGTCAGCGTGGTACCCTGAGAGCTCCAGTTCCAGCACCTCAGGGCACTATACTCCATCAATAGTGTGGGAGGATAAAGAAGATGAGGAGGAGGCTGACAAAGAGGAGGTATAACTGGGTACTGGGACTGGGTATAACGGGGTACTGAACAAGGAGAGGGGTGTATCACGTGGTACCGGGCCAGTGTATGGGGTAAAAAAGACAAAAAACAGCACAAAACGCAAATAGTGAAGTATATCAAAACATTTTAGTGTAAAAAAAGAGGGTAAGTATTCTGCGAACATAAAAATTATAGATCAATCGCATTTACGTGTACAATACACGAAGTTACCACACAGCTGGCATCAGAATGGGCGATGGATTAGGGTCCCTCTGGTAAGTATTCCTCTACGATCTCCAGATAGCGTCTGGGCCTCTCAAGGTAATGACAGCTTACACAGGACATCCAAATCTGTTGGGAGTCTCGTGGGGGAAGCACCTCCTAGTTGTCATCAGTATTCAGTCACCATATGTTGGGCTGATGTAAAAATCCTCAGCTGTGGCAGACACATTACTGTATGTGTGTGGTCAATGTGAATTAGTCTCTACAGCACATATATAACGTTGTACTAGTCCATTCGTGTAGAGAAGGCAGAGTAAAATTGATTGCGATACACCCAGGAACACAATCAGGGTGATCGGCAACTGGCAGGGACGATTCCCCTATCAGTACCCGCGCTTCCGCGTTACGTCACATGGGGGGCGTGACTAGCAGTACAGACACCCGAGCGGCATCTTGGAAAGGTGGCAGCAAATGCATGGATACATATACAAATAAAATACCTTAAAAAGGCTACTAATACAGCATATGTTAATCCTACGCGTTTCGTAGCTACAAATTGCTACCTCTTCGGGGTAGGGGTCTGGGGAGGTGGGTATAACTGGGTACTGGACCTGGGGGTATTACAGGGTACTGGGCCTGGGGAGGGTGTTATCACGGGTACTGGGGCAGAGGGTATAAGGGGGTACTGGGCCTGGGGATAGGGGTATAAAGGGGAAGCAGTCTCCGTTCGCGAGTTAGCCCACTTAATTGAAAGGCTTTCTTGTGAGATACCAAGTTCACCTAGTTCTCACGTCAATTGACCGAATTCCCACGGCAATAGACTTTCCTCCTTTCAAGTTACGTGAGCTAACAAGGTATGGATGCATTCTGTCGAAAAACCACTTCAAATCTAACCGCAAGCCATTTATTCAATTGAACTTGCGTGTTTGAAAAAGGATACCTATGCTTCAAACAGACCACCCGTATACAGCCACACTTCTTCAATCAGCGCCAGCTTCGGCGCTCACAACGCCATCTTGTGCCTGAAAACCTTATAGCACACTTTGTATGTAATTCTATTATGACAGGCAGGAAATAGGCTGCAAACTGGGGTTAAGAAGGCTGGGACAGGAGCAAATACATCAGGGCAATGCAAATACTTTTAACCCCTTCACTCCCAATGCGAGTTTGGGTTAATCA
This sequence comes from Ascaphus truei, assembly GCF_040206685.1. Taxonomy (NCBI): domain Eukaryota; kingdom Metazoa; phylum Chordata; class Amphibia; order Anura; family Ascaphidae; genus Ascaphus; species Ascaphus truei. The sequence goes on along the minus strand of NW_027456475.1, from coordinate 378,441 downwards.
ACCGAGCATAATACCTTTATTAATGGCCTAATTAACCCCATTCTCGCCACAGGGGTTATAACGGGGAACTGGGCCTGGGGAGGGGGGTATAACAGGGTACTGGGTCTGGGGAGGTGGGTATAATGGGGTATTGGCCTTGGGAGTATAACAGGGTTCTGGGCCTTGGGAGTGGGGTATAACAGGGTACTGGGCCTGGGGAGGGGGGTATAACAGGGTACTGGGCCTGGGGATGGGGTATTAGTGGCAGAGGAGCTCTTGTGATACAGAGTATCACTGTCCTGGTTACACACACTTTATGTCTCCTGCAGGTCGGGGAGCACACGGCAGTGGAGCCGTTCAGCCTATCAGCGTGGGACTGCGGCAGCTCCGGCTCCAGTTCCATAGTGCACTATATACCATCTATGGTGCATGAGGATGAAGAGGAGTGCGAGAACAACAAAGCGGCAGAAGAGGAGGAAGAAGCGGAGGAAGAGGAGCAAAAAGCGGAGGAGGAGGGAGCCGAGGAAGAGGAAGACGCAGAGGAAGAGGCCATGATATCTGGACTCAAGTGCTGCTTCCCCTTCCCCAGGCTGGGCAGAAGAGCCCATATGAATGGATCTGAGGGGCCAAGACAGAGAGGGAGGAACGTTCTTGGAGCCCTGTGGCGATGGATATGGCGCAGAAGAGGCCGATAGGAGAGGCCTCCACCAGGAGTTCCTTATAAACCGTTTTTTTCAGATTCTCCTGTCTTATAATCAGGCACCTCTCAGCGGTGACGGTCCGCTTGTGCCTTTTGTCTGCGAATCGCCTCTTGCCAGTACCTTTTGGATCTTCCTGCAAGATTCCGGTAGGAGTTTAATATGGTCGTCTGCTGCCGGGATCCCGGATGGGATTGAAGAAATCGGAAGTCATACTGGATGGAAGCCGTAATTTACAAAAAACAGAGATTCCTGTGTGGAAATGTTCTTTAAAGAGTTGTGTGCAAACTCTGCCCAAGGGAGGAGGTCCACTCAATTATCCTGACTATTGGAGACAAAGCAGCGCAGGTATTGCTTCAGTGTTTTGTTTGTTCTCTCGGTCTGCCCTTTTGTTTGAGTGTGGTACCCTGAAGAAAAGTGAAGGGTGATGTCCATACTATGGGCGAAGGCTCGCCAGAACTTAGAGATATACTGTGAGCCGCGGTCGGAAACAATGTTCAGTGGGACCCCGTGGAGGCGAAAAATCTCTTTGACGAAGACGTCTGCCAAGGTGGCCGAATTGGGTAACCCTTTGAGGGAATAAAATGGGCCTGCTGGGAAAACCTATCCACGACCACCAGGATAGTGTTCATCCCTCTAGAAGTGGAAAGTTCTCCAATAAAATCCATTGAAAGGTGGCTCCATGGGCGTTCCAGAATGGGTAATGGCTGTAAAAGACCTGTCGGTTTTCTGCGAGACGTCTTGACCTGGGCACAAGTTGGGCAGGATTTGACAAACTCTTCCGTATCTCTCAGCATGCTGGGCCACCAAAAGGTTCGCTTGATGAGGTCGGAAGTCTTCTTGATACCAGGATGACCGGCGGACTTGGATGAATGACCCCACTCTAGTATCTTCCTTTGGAAGCGTGGAGCAGCATACAAACGACCCTCCGACACCTTGAGATCTCTGGAAAGATTAGCCTGTGCTGCCAGAACCTTATTCAAGACATTGAAAGAGTTGGCCGAAATGACATATTTGGAGGGTAGAATCGTCTCTGGAACCTCCTGGGATTTGTCTTCGACCATGAATTGCCATTAGAGCGCATCCACTTTTTGATTCTTCGATCAGGGGATGAAAAAGATCAAATAATTGAACCTAGAAAAGAAAAGAGACCACCGGAGCCTGACGGGCTCCTAGACGGCATGCGTTCTCTATATACAACAGGTTTTTATGGTCGGTAAGGATTGAAATGGGGTTTTCAGTACCTTCAAAGACATGTCTCCATTCCTGTAGGGTGAGTTTGATGGCCAGTTCTCTATTGCCGACATCATAATTTTGTTCTGCTGGAGAATTTTTTTTTTGAGAAAAACCCACAGGGATGGAGCTTATCCTGTGGGGATTGCCTTTGAGAAAGGATGGCGCCAGCACCGATATCCAAAGCGTCAATCTCTAGAGTAAAGGGAAGTCTGAGATCTGGGTGGCGTAGGATGGGGGCGGTGGAGAATGTCCTTTTAAGGGTTTCAAAGGCTAGAAGTGCTTTAGGTGGCAGACTGCCGTGTTCACTCCTTTCTTTGTCAGAAGTATGGTAGGTAGCTTATTGACAGGTTTTCCAAGCAGGCCCATTTTATTCCCCTCAAGGGGTTACCATAATCTGCCACACTGGCTGATATTTTTTTGAGAGAGATTTTTCGTATCCATGGTATTCCACTTTCCATTGTTTCTGATCGTGGTACTCAATTTGTCTCGAAATGTTGGCACGCTTTTTCTCAGAGGCTAGGTATTTCCCTTCTTTTTTCGTCTGGGTATCACCCTCAAACCAATGGCCAAACCAAGCGCATGAATCAATCCCTGGAACAATATTTACGATGTTTTTCTTCTGACTAAGAATAATTGGGCAGAATTAGTCCCATGGGCAGAATTCGCCATCAACTCCCTCAGGAATGAATCCACACAGGAGTCGCCGTTCTTTATAAATTATGGATATCATCCTAATCAGCTCCCTATTCCCACACCCACTTCAGGAGTTCCTGCTGCCGATTCTATGATTGCCACTCTTCAGGGATCATGGAAGAGGATTCAAGGGGTATTACGGGATTTGGCCCAGAGGCAGAAGAGACAGGCAGATCGTCTTCATCAGGAGGCACATAAGTATATACCTGGAGATAAGGTTTGGCTCTCTTCAAAAAATATCAGATTGAAGACGCCTACTCTGAAGTTATCTCCTAGGTCCCTGGGTCCCTTTTCTATCCTTCAACAGTTAAACCATGTGGCCTATCGTCTTCTCCTTCCTTCCTCCATAAAGATCTCGCCCGTCTTCCATGTTTCCCTCTTGAGACCGTTCATCCAAAGTGCTCAGTCCTCCCACTCCTCACATAGACCTCCTTCTGTTACTATACAAGGACAACAAGAATTTGAAGTCCGGTCCATCATTGACTCTCATATCTCTAGAGGCAAAGTCCAGTTCTTGGTCCACTGGAAGGGGTATGGCCCTGAGGAACGCTCTTGGGTCTCACGGCCTGAACTCCACACTCCGTCTTTACTAAGACGCTTTCACCAAAAGTTCCCCCACAAACCTTGGGAAGATCGTCCGGAGTTCGATCCTCGAGGGGGGGGTACTGTAAGGGTCCATGGGTCACGATCGACCCGCCACAGCGCTCCTTTACCTGCTGCCACAACAGGCACCGCCGCTGCTCCGGATCCCCGTAATTTCCCCACTGGCATGGGCATCTTCCACACTGCCTCTCCTCTTCTTCCGGGTTACGCGCGTCAGCCCATCTGCCTTACAGGGCGCGCGAGGACCCGTGCAGCTTGTGCATGGCACTCGGGGGATAGCTCTTGTTTTTTCAGCCCCTGAGTTCCTGACCTTGGATTGTCTGCAAACCTCCTCTGGATCTTGACCTTGGCAAACGGACATTCGACTACGCTGTTTTCTCTACCCCTCGGACTTGGCAAACGGACATTCGACTACGCTGTCTTCTCTACCCCTCAGACTTGGCAATTGGACATTCAACTACGCTGTCTTCTCTAATCCTCCGACCAGGCAAACGGACATTCGATTACGCAGCTGTCTCTACTCCCAGACCTTTGGCTTACGAACACGACCACTCTACCTTCTTCTACTCTGGATTCAGCAAGTACCTGACTAACCCTCTTCCTTGCCCCCGGTCCAGCTTCGCTCTATACCACACTCCGGGCACGCCACCGCTGCTGTGGGTGCGTGGTATCCTTCCGTTCCACCTCAGTACCGGGGTCCTGTCAGGTTTGCGGGCAGCACGAGCGTCACAGTACCTCTCCAACAACGACCTTGGCTAAGTACCCGCAGCGATCCGTAACTTCTCCAACCCCGACTCGGCTACCCTGACCAATCTACAATCAAGAGGCGCCCTTGCGGCTTCGGGTTTGTGTTTTCTTAAATCCCCACCTCGGCCTCGCGGTTCCGTCTAGTTAGTGGTGAGCACAGGTGGGGCGATTCTTGAGCACGCACTCCAACCTATTTTCCAAACTTGAACAATACCTCGAGCACAACGACCGGCGCATGCTCATGTTACAGGAGAGCCTCCGCCTTCTTACGGAACAAGCACCCACTCCAACCAGAGCGGTCCCTTCCCTGGTTCCTACCATGACTGGACTCATGGCAGACCCGCTGTCATTGCCGGCTGAACCTCGACTTCCTACGCCCCGCCGTTATGCAGGGGAACAGCACGGTTGCCGAGGGTTCCTCAACCAGTGTTTTATTGAGCTCGAGGTTACGCCTTCTCGTTTCCCATTTCCTAAATCCAAAGTGGCGTATTTCACTCCGTTGCTCACCGACGACGCCCTGGCCTTGGCCTCCCCCATCTGGGAACATGTGAGACCGGACCTCACTCAAGACATCGGACTCTTCACTCGGGAGTTCCGCAGAGTGTTCGACACGCCCGGACGCAAGATGATGGAAGCATCTTCCCTTTTCCATATCGCCCAGGGAACCCGGTTGGTCGCCAAGTATGCCCTCGAGTTTCGGACCGTGGCTGCAGAGACAGGATAGAATGACGAGTCCCTGGCGGGCGCCTTCTGGCATGGCCTCTCTGAGTCATTGAAGGACAAACTCACCACGCAGGAGCGTCCGACTGATCTCGAAGAATTGATCGCGGGCTGCATTCGCGGCAAGAGAGGGGGTCTGAGAGAGCCCAATGTTTACTGTTCGCCCCAGGAGTCTCCCCTCCACAGGAGCATACAATAGAACCTCTTCACCCGCAGAGCCACATACCCATGCACTTGGGAGGCTATAAGTTGTCGACTAACGAAACATTGGCCTGTGTCTGTACTGCGCCAGCCCGTGACACCAGGCTCTTCATGCCCCACAGAAGGGGGAGGGTTCTAAAACCCCAGGGCAGTCCAGGGGGGTCACGTTGGGGACGTTCTCCTTATCCCCTATCACTATAAGGCCTCTCACAAGGATTCTGCTCCCGGTTACCCTCTCTGGGGAGGGTTTTCTCGTGTCCACAGTTGCCTTCATAAATTCCGGCTCTGGAGGTAATTTTGTCGACCAAAGCTTTGCCGAGAGAAACTAGATTTTGCTCGTTCACAAGAAGTTCCCGGTGGGACTAGAGGCCATTGACAGCACTCTCACCTGGCATCCTTACCATAGCCTATCACAGGCTCCGCACGAACACGCCCCAGTTCCGCCTCTTGCTCCTATTGGGCTGTCTCACCTATTTAGGTTCAGCAGTACCACTGGCACATTGGCTGACCATAAGCTTCCTGTTCCTGTGCTTACCTCTCTTGTCTCCTAGATATCCTGCCTTGTCTTGTTTGATCTCCCGTGTACCGACCTTGGCTTGCCTTTGGACCACCGCTTCTCTGGAACCCCGACCTTGGCTATCCTTGACCCTCCATAACTCTCCAACCTGAACTTGGCTCTTGGACCTCAACTATTCTACCTTCTCCAGCACCGACCCCAGCGACGAGTACCTCCAACGTTCAGATACTTCTATTACCCTTAACTCGGCAAGTATTCACTACTCCTCTACCCTCCCTGCTCCTGACCCGGCGCGAGCAACTACGCACACTCCAGATCAGATTCCTGTGCCTGTCGGTGGTGTTTACTCTTTTCCCACCTCAGTACCGATGGTCTCGTCTAGTTTGGGGTGGGCACAGCGTGACAAATACCATACTAAGTCTCCTGGCCTGTCTACGTAAACTACCACACTCCGGACACGCTTCCTCTGCTGCGGGTGCGTGTTACTAACGTCCCACCGCTGTTCAGGGATGGGTCTGGTCTGCGGGCAGCACTACCGTGACAGCAGGCAAAAATCTGGTCCAATGGAGCCCGCTCTGTCTCAGGAACTGTTCAGTCTCTTCCAACAGCATCTTTGGAGCCACTACTCCCAAGGAGGTAGGGACAAGTCTGCCGGAGATCTATGCTGAATTCTGTGATGTTTTTTGACAAAGACAGGTCTGAGGTCTTGCCGCCACATCGTCCATTTGACTGTCCAATTGACTTATTGCCCGGCTCCATACCCCCCATGGTTGCGTCCTATCCTCTGTCACTTATGGAGACGATAGCCATGAGAGACTATATTCACGAAAATTTACAAAAGGGCTTTATCCATAAATCCTCGTCGTGAGCCGGTGCAGGGTTCTTCTTCGTAAAGAAAAAAGGGCGGATCGCTAAGACCCTGTATTGACTATAGGGGTCTTAATAAAATTACCATTAAGAACCGTTATCCTCTGCCGCTGATTCCAGAACTCTTCGACCGCCTACAGGGGGCCAATATCTTTACTAAATTGGATCTCCAGGGTGCCTACAACTTGGTAAGGATTTGCCAGGGCGATGAATGGAAGACGGCCTTCAATACTCATGATGGTCACTACAAGTATCTCGTCATGCCCTTTGAACTCTGTAATGCCCCGGCCGTCTTCCAGGACTTTGTGAACGAGGTATTCAGGGATCTTCTCAACCGGTTTGTGGTCGTGTATTTGGACGATATATTGATTTTTTCTAAGTCTGAACAGGAGCATGTTTCTCATGTCAGACAGGTACTTCTCCGCCTTCGGAAGAATCATCTGTACGCGAAACTGGAGAAGTGCTTCTTCCATCAAGCGTCCACAACTTTTCTGGGGTATATTATCTCTAACAAGGGGCTCACCATGAACCCGGCGAAGGTAAAAGCAGAAAAGGAAAAACAGAGTCTGGGCGGTCACTGCTCTCCATAAACAATCCAAGTGCAATTAGTAAAAGAAAAAAGCTTTATTTAATCAAAAATTGACATCAGTAGAGGGTAGAAAACACCTCTTACACATTCCATCCTGACAAAAGGACTTTATCTACTTGCCCTCCTTTGGGCTTTTCTGGAAGACTGGGACTTTCCTCTTTCTATTACTAAGGTTAGTTTATCGTGCGGGTAGTGTAGGACCTGCTGATTAGGGTTTACCTTGACGTGGTAGCAGGCTTACAATACTTTGGCCAAAGCATTTAACTAAAGAACCCTTACTTTGAATTTAGTATTGCTTTTCTCTTCAGCTACTGGCACTATGCCTTTAAGGAGGCTAGACGTCCTCCAGGAAGCAACCAACCATTGCAACCTTGTGCTTTTGACTCTGCTCTACCTTCTCTTTTTACCAGTGGCATCCCACACTCCGCGCTGGTGCCTGAGTGCGCGCGCCTCCGCTCTGCTAACAGAGCATGCTCGCACGTGCAGCTAGCTCAGCTGTGCCACGGAGCCTGGCTCCACTCTTCCAGATGCGCCTGTGCACAGCTCCCCAGCTGCATGACAACTTTCTCCTATCTCGTGTCTCCTGTGGCTTCCCAACCTCGGTACTGGGACCCCTCCTTTTCTTGGCTTGTGCGTGGGAGCACCAGCGTTACATTATGCTCAGCCCAAACAAACGGACCCCCCGAGGTGGACTCTGCCGTCCCTGAACCCCTTTACCGTTGGGAGACTTGAGTCCCTTTCCTTTCAACAGTCCAGAATTGTTTTTCCTCCTACTCCAGGAGGGAGCCCTTGAGTTACAGACCATGGAATGCTGCTTCCGTAGTTTCCAGGTTTGGCAGTTTTTAAAGTCTTGTTATACTGTAGTTCCTGTTCATAGTTCCTGGTCATTGTCTTGTTCCTGTACTGCGGCCTGGACTCTCTGCGGACCGCTCCTTGGAATCTGCAGAAACCCTACTTTGCTTGCCGCCTTGGTAAGAACTTTTTATGGACTGTTTCCCCTCAGTCTAGTATGGATCGCTCAGAGTTCGATCCAGAAGAGGGGGGGTACTGAATGGTATCGGGAAACACAATCCCTGCGGCGTGTTCCCTCCTTACCTGCCACATCTCAGATTCCCGCTCTCCTTACAGAGCGCACACGTGGTTCTTCGTGTGCCACGGAGCTTGGCAATGGCCCCAGTGTGCGCCACTCTCCAGGTGCGAGTCAAGACTCTCTAATCCTTGTTGGTGTTCTGAACCCTTCCCTACTTCCGCAGAGGCCGCGCCTGCTCTCCGTCCCCTGCCTTATCTCACCAACAGGAAGTGACTTCAAGCATACTGAGGCAAGTGACGCCATCTTGCTTTCTGGCAAACCCTGCCCTCTTCCTCCTGGCAGGAAGTAAGCCCCACTTTGACTCTCATTGCCAACAACTGCTGCTGCTGCTCCTTAAATAACAGTTAGTTGCTATCTGCCCTGGGTCATGCAAAGTACTACTCCAGTACTCGATGCCTCCTGTTCCTGTCATTGCATGCTGTTCCTGCTTGGATCTCCTCTGGACCTCTACTTGCCCTCCTTTGGGCTTTTCTGGAAGACTGGGACTTTCCTCTTTCTATTACTAAGGTTAGTTTATCGTGCGGGTAGTGTAGGACCTGCTGATTAGGGTTTACCTTGACGTAGTAGCAGGCTTACAATACTTTGGCCAAAGCATTTTACTAAAGAACCCTTACTTTGAATTTAGTATTGCTTTTCTCTTCAGTTACTGGCACTATGCCTTTAAGGAGTCTTGACATCCTCCAGGAAGCAACCAACCATTGTAACCTTGTGCTCTTGACTCTGCTCTACCTTCTCTTCTTACCAGTGGCATCCCACACCCCGCGCTGGTGCCTGAGTGCGCACGGCTCCGCTCTGCTAACAGAGCGTGCTCGCACGTGCAGCTGGTTCAGCTGTGCCACATCCTGGCTCCTATCTTCCGGACGCGCCACGCTTCTCTCGCGCGCGGCATGCTCATGTGATGAAGTGCACCGCTCCCCAGCTGCGTGACAACGTTCTCCTATCTCGTGTCTCATGCGGCTTCCCAACCTCGCTACTGGGTCCCCCTCCTTGTCTTTGCTTGTGCGTGGGAGCACAAGCGTTACACTCCTGCCACAGACACGCTCTGCACACGCGCAGTCGCGTGCATTTCCCCACTCATGGGCGCACACTCTCCTCCTCTAAAGCATATGTGCCTCCTGCACCTGGTACCTTTCGCTGCAGTCTCCTCCTTCCTGCTTCCCATTGGTGAGTCCTCCTATTTATTCCCTGTTCTCCATTCCCTCAGCGGCTGCGCATTGTTCCAGTTACCTGTGTTCACCTCCCTCGTGCCTTGCCTTGTTCCAGTCTCTCGCTACCTTTCACTGCTCTGCTTCAGTGACCTCCTGTGTACCAACCCAGCTTTTCTCTTGGACTCCGCACCTCTGGCTCCCCGACCTCGGCTTACCCGCAACGATCCGTACCTCTCCAACCCCGACCCGGCTACCCTGACCAATCTACAATCAAGATGCGCCCTCGCATTGGTTGTGTTTTCTCAAATCCCCACCTCAGCCTCGCAGTCCCGTCTAGTTTGTGGTGAGCACATCGTGGCACCCCGCCGGAGCTGGCGTCTACTGTACAGGCATGTCCATCCAGAGCTGACTGTGCTGGGGCGCCCGGCCCGAGCCAGCGTCTACTGCGCAGGCTCGCCCAGCCGGATCCTACTGTGCCATCTCCCTCAGTCAGAGTCAGCATCTACTGCGCAGGCGCACCTGGCCGGAGCCGGCATCTACTCGCATGCATGCCAAGTCGGGGTCTACTGCACAGGCCTGCCCAGCTGGAGCCTACTGCACAGGTACGTCTACTGCGCAGGTGCTCCCAGATGGAGCTGGCGTCTACTGTGCAGGTGCCCAAGCCAGAACCGACTGCGCTGGGGCGCCCGGGGAGAGCCAGCGTCTTCTATGTAGGCGCGCCCAGCCGGATGCCGCAGGCGCGCCCAGCCGGAGAACGGTCTACTGCGCTGGCATACCCAACCTGAGCTGGCACCTACTGCGCAGGAACCCCCAGCCAGAGCCGGTGCCTACTGCACAGGCGTGCCCACCCGGAGCCGGCATCTAATGCTCGGGCACACCAACTCTTCCACTCTGTCCCACATGCTACCAATGCTGGCGTGCACGCCAAGCCTTCATCTGCTGCCTGAAGCTGGGCCAAGCTTACTTCCGGCGCGCTGACATCAGAGAAGCCCGTCGCGCACCAGCGTTGGAAGCTCAAAGTGAGACAGAGAAGGAAGAGGCCTATAGCTGAGGGAGAGCCAGGACCTGGCCATGAGAGGACCGGCCGCCGGGTCTGGCCAGAGGTTCAGGCTCAACTTGCAGCGCCGGCCGGCCTTGCCCTCCCCAGACCCAGGACAGTTGTCCTGGCTGTCCCCAACTGTCGGCGGCCCTGACTGTGATAGATATGCAGAAGGATGGGGGATCATGTGAGTTATACACAGGGGCACACGCGCCCCATCACCCTATGATTATACACAGGGGCCCCATCGCCCCATCACCACTCTATATACTGAGTGTGCCCCTGTGTATAACAACGCTGATCTGTGCTGCTCCATCTGATCTCACTGCACAGTGATCCAGGGATGATCCGATCGCCATTTACTGGGGTCAGGAAGGAATTTGTTTCCCCCACAACACAGCAGGGGTTATGTTTCGCCTTCCTCTGGATCACAGCAACAAACTGCCCTTTGTGCATTAATTAGAAGTGAGATCTACCTGCATTGATCTTAACCCCTTTGCTGCTGGAGGGGCCTGCAATGCATTGCTCAGTGTGTTACTATATCGCTCTGTAATGTGTTGCAGACCCCTACCAGCAAAGAGATAAATTATTTAAATTAAATAAAGCTATATTTAATCAAATCTATGTGTAGTGTCTTTTCTATCCGGGTTATCTATTGCTAACAGCACAAGTGCAACAGGAAGCCCCTCTGATCTGTAATATATTTCATTACACAAAAAGGTATCTAACAGGTAAAAAGAACATACATGGGATTCTGCTACAAATATATCTCTAATTACAAACCAATTAACAAATCATTGAGATTGGAGTTGAGCGAAAAGAAAGGGTTAAGTAAATCATGTATATGAAGTGTAGGCTGTTCAGCAGCATTACATGGTTGGGACGACGTTTAGGAGATATAAGTAATGCTGATTACGGAGCTCACCGGCTGACCTGCTTCCTGCTTATTCCCTCCTCTGTACATCTCCAGCTCAGCGCGTTACACAACTCAAGCAAAAGCTTCTACTAAATGACTTCAATTGTGGCTCCTGTATCTCCCAGTTAAATGGTTTCATTGGCATATACTTCTTTAACATTGTGGGATTTGATAACATCTGTAATATGGGTGCTATGACCGGGGGGCCAGGCTCCCCTCTTACCTCATATTGGTTACCTGGCATCTCTCCCCTCCTGACTACGGGTGACACGGTCAGGGGGCGGTGGGGGAGGTTCAGTAGGGGTTATTTATTCCCCCATTCTTTCTCTCCCCCCATTCTCTCACGCTCCCCCATCCCTTCATTCTCTCCCCATCCCTCCATTCTCTCTCCCCACATCGCTCCATTCTCTCTCTCTCTCTCCATCCCTCCATTCTCTCTCGCTTCCCCATTCCCTCCATTCTCTCTCTCCCCCCATCCTCTCACTCTCCCCTATCCCTCCATTCTCTCTCTCCCCATCCCTCCATTCTCTCTCCCCATCCCTCCATTCTCTCTCCCTCTCCCCCATCCCTCCATTCTCTCTCTCCCCATCCCTCCATTCTCTCTCTCCCCACATCCCTCCATTCTCTCTCTATCTTCATCCCTCCATTCTCTCTCCCCCCATCCTCTTACTCTCCCCATCCCTCAATTCTCTCTCTCTCTCCATCCCTCCATTCTCTCGCTTCCCCATTCCCTCTCTCCCCCCATCCTGTCACCCTCCCCCATCCCTCAATTCTCTCTCCCCACATCGCTCCATTCTCTCTCCCCCATCCCTCCAACCTCTCAACCCCATCCCTCTATTCTCCCCCATCCTTTCTGCCACTCTCTCCCCACCATCCCTCTATTCTCTATCCCTCCATCCTCTCACTCCCAACCATCCCTCCATTCTCTCTCCCCCATCCCTCCATCCTCTCTCTTAACCCGATCACTCTATTCTCTCTCCCCCATCCCTCCATCCTCTCTCTAAACACGATTACTCTATTCTCTCTCCCCCATCCCTCCATCCTCTCTCTTAACCCCATCCCTCCATTCTCTCTCCCCCATCCCTCCATCCTCTCTCTAAACACGATTACTCTATTCTCTCTCCCCCATCCCTCCATCCTCTCTCTTAACCCCATCCATCTATTCTCTCTCCCCCATCCCTCCATCCTCTCTCTTAACCCCATCCCTCCAGCCACTCTCCCTACCATTCCTCTTCTCTCTCTCTCTCCCCTCATCCCTCCAGCCTCTCTCTCAACCCCATCCCTCTATTCTCTCTCTCCCCAACCCTTCCATTCTCTCCCCCCATCCTTCTCACTCCCCCATCCCTCCATTCTCTCCCTCCCCATCCCTCCAGTACTCTTACAATTCTTCTCTCCATTCTGTCTGCTTCTCTCCAGTCTGTCTCTATCCCACCCATACTGTGCCTGCCTCTCCCCATGCCATCTCTCGCTCTCCCCATGCCATCTCTCGCTCTCCCCTTGCTGTCTCTCGCGCTCTCCCCATGCTGTCTCTCTCTTTCCGTATTCTGTCTCTCTCTCTCTCTCCCCATGCTCTGTCTGTCTCTCCCTCTCCATGTGTCTGTCTCTCCTCCTAATGCTGTCTCTCCCCCATTCTATTTCTCGCTCTCTCTCATAGATAACCAAAAAGGGGGGAATCACCGCTCAAACCAAATATATTGTGCGCATAACTGCGCCAAACGGGTGCATATGGGAGGAACGATACTTAGATACAATGTCTAATCGAAGAAGATCATAATAGATCCCAGAAAATTGCACTCAACCTGATGAAATGTAATGTCAAAACCTATAATAGGTATGATATACATAATAGTTTGTAGACTACAGTAGGATGAATAGGAAGATTGGTCAGAATAACTACCTCTCAGGGAGACTATAACAAGACACAAAAATAATAAAATTGTATTTATCATATATCAAACTCTGGTGTGTTATTTATTTTCAAAGTGAATGTTAAAACCCCGGTAGTGAGGGATCGGACACGTAAATACAGGGTTGTAAGAAAGTACTAGCTTATAGTACACTGCTATATCATATAATAATGATTGATATATATATATATATATAATCAAAAAATAAATAGATGATACCGTTCTGTGGCTAACGAAATGCTTTTATTTGTGCGAGCTTTCGAGATACACTGATCTCTTCTTCCGGCGATGTTACAATGAATGAAGCAAGGATTACTTAAAAACAGTGTCTCTTGGAATGTTATCTGTGCTGTTCCTTCCCCCGGTGTGGATGTGTATACCAATACACATCCACACCGGGGGAAGGAACAGCACAGATAACATTCCAAGAGACACTGTTTTTAAGTATACCTTTTGCTTGCTTCATTCATTGTAACATCGCCGGAAGAAGAGATCAGTGTATCTCGAAAGCTCGCACAAATAAAAGCATTTCGTTAGCCACAGAACGGTATCATCTATTTATTTTTTGATTATTGAAGCTCGGCTAACACGGTACTGATACCTCTACATGTATATATATATATATATATATATATATATATATATATATATATATATATATTGTAATGTCCACACCACGTTGCAGTCTCTTTTATCCAGATCAAAGGCAGGGAAACGTAGTGTTGATGCACAGCAGGGTTTATTCGCCAGGTACAAAGCCGGTATACACATACACGCCCAGAGCGGTAACACCGGTATACACATACACGCCCAGAGAGGTAATACCGGTATACACATACACGCCCAGAGAGGTAATACCGGTATACACATACACGTCCAGAGTGGTAATACCGGCATACACACACGCCAAGAGAAGTAATACCGCTATACACATACACGCCCAGAGAGGTAATACCGGTATACACGTACAGGCCCAGAGAGGTAATACCGGTATACACATACACGTCCAGAGTGGTAATACCGGCATACACACACGCCAAGAGAAGTAATACCGCTATACACATACACGCCCAGAGAGGTAATACCGGTATACACGTACAGGCCCAGAGAGTTAATACCTGTATACACGTACAGGCCCAGAGACTTAATACCTGTATACACATACATGTCCAGAGAGGTAATACCGGTATGCACATACACGCCCAGAGAGTTAATACCTGTATACACGTACAGGCCCAGAGAGTTAATACCTGTATACACATACATGTCAAGAGAGGTAATACCGGTATTCACATACACACCCAGAGAGGTAATACCGGTATAGAAATACACGCCCAGAGAGGTAATACCGGTATACACATACACATCCAGAGAGGTAATACAGGTATACACATACAAGCCCAGAGAGTTAATACCTGTATACACATACACGTCCAGGGAGATAATACGATATACACATACATGCCCAGAGAGGTAATACCGGAATACACATACACGCCCATAAAGGTAATACCGGTTAAACACATACATGTTCAGAGAGGTATACCAGTATGCACATACACGCCCGGAGATGTAATACCGGTATACACATACACGTCCAGAGAGGTAATACCGATATACACTTGCACGCTCAGAGAAGTATACCAGTATACACATACACGCCCAGAGATGTAATACCGGTATACACATACATGCCCAGAGAGGTAATACCGGTATACACATACACGCCCATAGAGGTAATACCGGTATACACATACACGCCCAGAGCGGTAATACCGGTATACACATACACATCCAGAGTGGTAATACCGGCATACACAGACACGCCAAGAGAAGTAATACCGGTATACACATAGACGCCCAGAGAGGTAGTACTGGTATACACGCTCAGAGAGGTAATACCGGTATACACGTACACGCCCAGAGAGTTAATACCTGTATACACATACACGCCCAGAGAGTTAATACCTGTATACACATACATGTCCAGAGAGGAAATACCGGTATATACTTACACGCCCAGAGAGTTAATACTGCTGCGGCCAAGTTTATTCGAGCATTTGCCCGTTCTTGGCCGCAGCAGTAGCCTGGCGCGCGCCAGAGGGTGACGGGCGCGCGCCGAAGCAGCGGAAGAGCGCCCTCCAATCGGGGCGCTCTCCCTACCGCTGCCGGGTCCGCCGGGTCCCCCGGAACCCCCTGCCGCCGTCCCCCACATCGCGGGACACCAGGGCTCCCTCGAGAAGCCGTGGACGCGCGTGCAGGGGGCGCAGGCTCCCGAAGACGCGTGACCGCACGCCGAGGGGCAGCCACTAGCAAGCCGGGAAATCTCCCGGCTTGCGGATCTGGCCGATGCGCAATAAAGCGTGTCGGTAGTGTACCGGTATACACATACATGTCCAGGGAGGTAATACCGGCATACACAGACACGCCAAGAGAAGTAATACTGGTATACACGTACACGCCCAGAGAGGTAATACCGGTATACACATACACGCCCAGAGAGGTAATACCGGTATACACAAACACCCCCAGAGAGGTAATACCGGTAAACACATAAACGCCCAGAGAAGTAATACCGGTATACACATAAACGCCCAGAGAAGTAATACCTGTATACACATACACGCCCAGAGAGGTAATACCGGTATACACATACAGTACACGCCCAGAGAGGTAATACCGGTATACACATACACGCCCAGAGAGGTAAAACCGGTATACACATACACGCCAAGAAAGGTAATACCGGTATACACATACACGCCCAGAGAGGTAATACCGGTATACACATACACGCCCAGAGAGGTATTACCGGTATACACATACACATCCAGAGAGGTAATACCTTTATACACATACACGCCCAGAGAGGTAATACCGGCATACACATACACGTCCAGAGAGGTAATACCGGTATACACATACAAGCCCAGAGAGTTAATAACAGAAAAGACACAGCGCACAACGCTCATAGTGCATTAAACAATATATTGACATAAACAATAAGGTAGGGTGAGTAATGTGCGTACATCAAAGTGATTAATCATAAGCAGTTTTGGGATAATGTTATCCAACGCCTCAGGAAACCGGAACGAGTGTCCTCACAAGGGTTGTGGCGCTGATATCTCGGATGCAGGATCCTGTTGGTAGGAAGGTAAGTAGGAAGCCTCTACGAGTTCTTTCTCCCCAGAGCACGAGTCAAACGTCAGCTACTGTCCCATACAGTGCTTTGCCAGAGCGAAGCTCCACACCGGCTGGATTCTCTCACTCCCCTCCGTGCGAAGCACTTCCGGGTCGATGACGTCACCGCGGGGGAGATCGCTGGTTATGGCGCCGTTCAAACTCAATCAGCTCGCGTGGTGGGGTGATAGTTAGAGGTAGAGCTCTTGACCAGTCATCCAACGCGTTTCGAAACCCGTGGGTTTCTTCATCAGGGAATAAAATAAAGTGGTTTCGGATGAATTCTAAATACTACACGATCGTATCTCATTGGCTAAGCTATCTACTCTCATAGCCAATGGGGAAGTAGTAGAGGTGGGTTAAAAGTCCCGGTTTCGCGCGTCACTGGTTGTCAATGGCAACAGAACATATACTAAAATAAACTTTATTAACAATGACATGTCTAACCACACGCGATTGATGAAACTAAAACAAAAGGAAACAGTGTTACACATAATAAAAAACCATAGTGCACGAGTGCATCAGTGGCTGGGCAGACTAGGATGGCTATCCTAAAATGCAATATATATCACAAATAAAGTGAGTAAAGAAGATGAAAAGTGATCAAAGCCGATTAGCACTAAAGAGCAGCAAGATGAATACAAGCAGCCTAAATTCATTAAAAGGGGCATGTCCTGATAAATTGGCTAAAAAGACAAAGAGACAAAAATTAAAAATTCATATAAAAATAAAATTGAGTTAAAAGCTTTTTGAGGTAGTATAAATGGATCATATAAGAACTTTAATACAGGGACCAAATGTCTATATCTTCATTTAAACCCCCTGGATACAAGGTGTTTAATTTGTGTATCCAGAAGGTTTCCTGCCTAGAAAGTTCTTTTACTCTGTCACCCCCTCTCCAATTTTTGGGTATATACTTAATACCTTTAAATAGTAGAGAGGAGGGGTCACTGTTGTGGAATTGTGCATAATGTTTAGAAAGGCTATGCTTCATAAACCCTATTTTAATGTTGCGCAAGTGTTCTTGAATGCGCACTTTCAAAGGGCGTTTGGTACGTCCCACATAGAAAAGGCCACACGGACACTCCAATAAATAAACCACATGGTCAGTATTGCAATATATAAAATCATTAATATCATGTACTTCTCCATTTGTACATTTAAAAGTTTTTCTGTCGGGGTGCAAATGCTTGCAAACTGAACACTTACCTGTAAGGAATCCGCTCCGCGGTTTACTGGTTGCCTTACCTTGCAGACCGGTGCAGTTCTGGAACAGCTCTCCTGATGTTTGCTGCAGCCTGGATTCACTCACCAAAGCTATACACACTCCCTCTGGTATCTACTGCAGCTGTGCAGCCTATCACAGCAACCTAGACTTGCATTCACTCATTGGAGCAGTACCTTCACACCCCCGCTGGGGATTGGCCCGCTGGCCTTTAAGTACTGCTTTCCCATAATGCTCCTTGCCGAGCATAGTCCTTACTGGATGTCACTATCGTTCTGCCACAAGCCCTCGCTTGTTCTCCTATGCTGATACCAGGTTCCGCCCTGCGTCCTTCAGCTTCCTTCAAGCCGCTTGTTCTCCTATGCTGATACCAGGTTCCGCCCTGCGTCCTTCAGCTCCCTTCAAGCCCGCTTGTTCTCCTATGCTGATACGGAGGTTCCGCCCTGCATCCTTCAGCCTCCTGGATTCCTGCACTGAAGCGGATGTTTCGTCCCTGCTTCCTTCAGCCTCCTGGATTCCTGCACTGAAGCGGATGTTTCGTCCCTGCTTCCTTCAGTCTCCTGGATTCCTGCTCTGAAGCGGAGGTTTCCCTGTGTATCTCCAGCTTCCTGGTTCCTGGGGCCTACTCTTTCCCTAATCTAGAGAGGCCGTGTCCTGGTTCCTGCGCTGAAACAGAGGATTCCCCAGTCCGCTCAGGACTCTTGCGCTGTGCACTGGTTTACCCGTGCAGCTAGGCGGTGTGCTACGCTGGTCTGCTTACCATCTCCTGTGACCAGCACATTGGGCCATGGTCGTCGCACGCGCAGAGGCCAACCCCGCGCTCCTAAGCTGAAGCGGGGCTCTCCTGACTACATGTTGCCGAACTATTGCTTGAACAATGTTTATCCTGATGTCTCCTGTCCTGACCCTGGCTTGTACAACGACGACGCTGTCTTCTCCTATCCTGATCCTGCGATATATGACAACGAACTGCGCAATCCGGATCAGCCTGCGCGGTCTCAGGTCGGTGCTTTTACAACCCCACCTCAGCCTCGCGGTCCGACCCAGGTTTGTGGCGAGCACAATCGTGACAGTATGCTCGGCCGCACAAACTCGGACCCCGCTGAGGTGCGGGTTGGTAAGTTTTTTCCTAAAAACCTGTCCCGGTCGGTAGACCAGTCCCAGTTTGAGAATGATTATTTGTGCGATATAATACCCCTGATGGAAGATCCGTTTATGTCGGAGGGCTTAACTCCCTTGCAAAAGAAATGCCGTAATGATCTGGTTTGTAAGGCTTACTGCCTCAGAGACTTAAAACAGTATCTGGCCAGTGTTCTGGCCAGTGAAAACAGTGTTTTCTCCCCTGGTTCCCCTTTAACTGGGGATAAGGTGAGTCCTGTGGAACTGGTCAACGCCTGTAGTACACTCAATGCCCTGGCTTTATCATTGGACATTCCTTTAGTACTCCCGGACCCTTCCGTCATGGTGGCTCTCGCTCACGACACGCTGCATGTACTTTCCGTGGTATTGGATGATTGCTTGTTAAAACAGGATCGCCCCCTGGCCGCTAACGCCGTCCACTGGCGGTTTTTCTCTGCTGCCAGTCCTGTCGCTAAACCGGGGGACGTATCTCCCTCTCCGGGAGATGACCAAACGAACCCATTAGCAATATCTCCTAACGTAGTAACTGCCACAGTCCCTAGCTCTGATTGTATGGCCGGGTTCCCTGACACCAATGATATGTCTACGTTAACCCCTGCCGATCAGTCCTGTGAGGTCCCCCTGGAGGATACATATGTTTCTCTACCCAACACTAAGGTTCTAGTATCAGAGAATAAGTTCCTTAGTTCTCCTATTTCTAGCTCAGAAGCCCTTTCTCTAGGTCTTGAGGGTTTTCCAGCTTTAACCCCTACCGATCAGTCCTGTGAGGTTCCCCTGGAGAACACATATGTTTCACTAACTAACACTAAGGTTCTAGTATCAGAGAATAAGTCCCTTAGTCCCCCTATTTCTAGCTCTGAATCTCTCTCTTTAGGTCTTGAGGGTTTTCCAGCTTTAACCTCTGCTAGGCAGTCCTGTGCGCTTTCCCCTTCAGAGAAAGAATCCCTAAGTTCTGTTCCCAGGGTCATTTCTGTATTAACCCCTGTGGGGCAGCTCTCTGAGTTTCCTTTGGTAAATCCCTGTTCTCTGTCAGCCATGGTCACGCCCCTAACTCCAGAGGAGAGATTCTTGGTCTCTCCTAATACAGAGAGAAGATTACTTATGTTTTACTCTCAGGCATTGTCTGCATTAATCCCTGTAAATTCTTGCTGCCTCCAAGTTCATGCCTTCGTTTTTGCCTCAGAGAATGAGTCCACAAGTCAGACAGCAGAGGTTGCATTGAGGGATTCCCATAACCGTACGGAGTCCTTAGATATTCTTTGCTATAAATCCCCTGCTTCAGCTCAAGTTTCCGCAGTTTCGCCTCCGGAGACTTCGGCTAAAGTTCTGGTTCCTGATAAATGTAGTCAGGAGTCAGGTTTTTCCCTAAGCTTGGTCGCAGAGTTCCTTCTCCCGGGTATTTCACTGAACCAGCCTGTCACCCACATAGCGGTGATCCCTGCTTCAGCGCATAGTTCCCACATTATGGAGTCTGCAGTAATTTCTGGTTTTCCAGACATTCCTTACCAAATACCTACTTCAGAGACCAGTACAGTTATGATTAATCCCCATGTCTAAGTTCTCCTCCTCTTTAAGCTTAGGGTTAAAAGCATACAGTAGTCTGTATGTCCCTCCTGGGGTTCATATTGTGTTCCCAGGAATGTTTGCTGACACACGGTTTTCTCCCAAAAGTGACGCTTTTTCATATAGATTAGTAAAAAGTCTGCACACTGTTTCCCTTTTCGCTGAATTGTGTCTTACTAGTTTTGAGACTCTGAGAGGTAATGATTCTCCTTCTGATTCTGAAGCTCTTCCTACAATGAGTATCCTGACTGGGGGTCCCCCTGATTTCTCTGTCCAGGCTAATTCTCCAGGGATCAGCATATCTGTGGTTACTCCCTTAGTACTGTCTGAGGTCACCATGCATATATTACAAGTCTTGGGGTTTAAATCTGAGCTATTTAGCTGTCCTGCCTTTGCTGAAACCCAGTCCATCAGTACTGTGTCTAAATATGCCCCAGCAAACATGGGGTTACTCTGGGAAGAAATTAAAGCTCCTGTCTTAAAGGGTATTTTTTCTCACATGTCCAGCAAATCTAGAACCTCAGTAATTGTTTCTAAGTCACTTATCAATACATCTGATTTTTTCTCTAATCAAACCCAGACACCCTCAGGAGAGGAGTCCTGTGATCAGAGATTTTGCACTAGAAAACACACCTATTCATGTTTTTGTCAGGTTAGGTACCCCTGTGGTTAGGGCCATTGCAGTTTCGGAAAAGACTCCTTGTACTCCTCAGGTCCCTGTCACTGAGGTACAGACTTCAGCTTCTGATGTTAGCTTCCCTCCCACCACTACCCTGGCTCTGCCTTTTTCTCAAGCTACTGATATGAAAATTCCAAGGTCTATTCCTGATTCACTGACAATACTATCTTCCAATGAAGATTTCCCAGTATTGGAGAGCTCTACTGTTGTTTGCTTCTCTGCTCCTGCTAAACCATGGTTTTGTCCCTCGGAATTTTCGGTTGCCCCTGTTATTTCCTCTCAGTTGGAAATACTCTGTTCGTATCCCAAGATTTCGGTCCCTATGCCTGGTTTACTGCTTGCCTTGTCACCTTCCATACCAATACTGGGAGATGCTTCCAACCAGCCTATACCCTTACTAACCCTTACCTGGGAGCCTTCTAGAGGAAAAATCCCTCGCAAATTCCAACATGCAGTGGTCAGCCAAGACTTTTTCTGTTACAAAGTTCCTCCTGGTGTATTCGATCAACTATCAGGGCCGCTGATCCTAGATTCCGGTTCCTTTATTAAAGGCTGGGCTTTCAGTGGGGGTTCTTCTGCCGTTTCTGCTCTGGAACTCTCTGGTTCTTCACAGCCCTGGATTTCCAAGACATTTTGCGAGGCGAGCCATGTACCAAAGATGTTTCTTCCATCAATCTCATATCCTAGAACTGTACTCACCAAAGAACTGCTCGTTTACGGATGCCCTTTCCACCTAAAGAATTTTAGGAACAACTCAATGTCCCCAAGACCCATGGATGGTCCTGTCTCGCCGCAGTTCTCACCGGGGGGTGGGGGTAAACTAAGGACTAACCACGAGTCTCTGGACCACGACTCTAACCCCAATCCTAGACGGTTCAGCAACAATTCCCGGTCCTCCAACTCTATGAGTGCTCATATTCGCCAGGAGCTCTCGCGTGAAGGGGGGGGTACTGTAAGGAATCCGCTCCGCGGTTTACTGGTTGCCTTACCTTGCAGACCGGTGCAGTTCTGGAACAGCTCTCCTGATGTTTGCTGCAGCCTGGATTCACTCACCAAAGCTATACACACTCCCTCTGGTATCTACTGCAGCTGTGCAGCCTATCACAGCAACCTAGACTTGCATTCACTCATTGGAGCAGCACCTTCACACCCCCGCTGGGGATTGGCCCGCTGGCCTTTAAGTACTGCTTTCCCATAATGCTCCTTGCAGAGCATAGTCCTTACTGGATGTCACTATCGTTCTGCCACAAGCCCTCGCTTGTTCTCCTATGCTGATACCAGGTTCCGCCCTGCGTCCTTCAGCTTCCTTCAAGCCGCTTGTTCTCCTATGCTGATACGGAGGTTCCGCCCTGTGTCCTTCAGCTTCCTTCAAGCTCCCGCTTGTTCTCCTGTGCTGAAGCGGATGTTTCGTCCCTGCGTCCTTCAGCCTCCTGGATTCCTGCACTGAAGCGGATGTTTCGTCCCTGCTTCCTTCAGCCTCCTGGATTCCTGCACTGAAGCGGATGTTTCGTCCCTGCTTCCTTCAGTCTCCTGGATTCCTGCTCTGAAGCGGAGGTTTCCCTGTGTATCTCCAGCTTCCTGGTTCCTGGGGCCTACTCTTTCCCTAATCTAGAGAGGCCGTGTCCTGGTTCCTGCGCTGAAACAGAGGATTCCCCAGTCCGCTCAGGACTCTTGCGCTGTGCACTGGTTTACCCGTGCAGCTAGGCGGTGTGCTACGCTGGTCTGCTTACCATCTCCTGTGACCAGCACCATGGGCCATGGTCGTCGCACGCGCAGAGGCCAACCCCGCGCTCCTAAGCTGAAGCGGGGCTCTCCTGACTACATGTTGCCGAACTATTGCTTGAACAATGTTTATCCTGATGTCTCCTGTCCTGACCCTGGCTTGTACAACGACGACGCTGTCTTCTCCTATCCTGATCCTGCGATATATGACAACGAACTGCGCAATCCGGATCAGCCTGCGCGGTCTCAGGTCGGTGCTTTTACAACCCCACCTCAGCCTCGCGGTCCGACCCAGGTTTGTGGCGAGCACAATCGTGACAGTATGCTCGGCCGCACAAACTCGGACCCCGCTGAGGTGCGGGTTGGTAAGTTTTTTCCTAAAAACCTGTCCCGGTCGGTAGACCAGTCCCAGTTTGAGAATGATTATTTGTGCGATATAATACCCCTGATGGAAGATCCGTTTATGTCGGAGGGCTTAACTCCCTTGCAAAAGAAATGCCGTAATGATCTGGTTTGTAAGGCTTACTGCCTCAGAGACTTAAAACAGTATCTGGCCAGTGTTCTGGCCAGTGAAAACAGTGTTTTCTCCCCTGGTTCCCCTTTAACTGGGGATAAGGTGAGTCCTGTGGAACTGGTCAACGCCTGTAGTACACTCAATGCCCTGGCTTTATCATTGGACATTCCTTTAGTACTCCCGGACCCTTCCGTCATGGTGGCTCTCGCTCACGACACGCTGCATGTACTTTCCGTGGTATTGGATGATTGCTTGTTAAAACAGGATCGCCCCCTGGCCGCTAACGCCGTCCACTGGCGGTTTTTCTCTGCTGCCAGTCCTGTCGCTAAACCGGGGGACGTATCTCCCTCTCCGGGAGATGACCAAACGAACCCATTAGCAATATCTCCTAACGTAGTAACTGCCACAGTCCCTAGCTCTGATTGTATGGCCGGGTTCCCTGACACCAATGATATGTCTACGTTAACCCCTGCCGATCAGTCCTGTGAGGTCCCCCTGGAGGATACATATGTTTCTCTACCCAACACTAAGGTTCTAGTATCAGAGAATAAGTTCCTTAGTTCTCCTATTTCTAGCTCAGAAGCCCTTTCTCTAGGTCTTGAGGGTTTTCCAGCTTTAACCCCTACCGATCAGTCCTGTGAGGTTCCCCTGGAGAACACATATGTTTCACTAACTAACACTAAGGTTCTAGTATCAGAGAATAAGTCCCTTAGTCCCCCTATTTCTAGCTCTGAATCTCTCTCTTTAGGTCTTGAGGGTTTTCCAGCTTTAACCTCTGCTAGGCAGTCCTGTGCGCTTTCCCCTTCAGAGAAAGAATCCCTAAGTTCTGTTCCCAGGGTCATTTCTGTATTAACCCCTGTGGGGCAGCTCTCTGAGTTTCCTTTGGTAAATCCCTGTTCTCTGTCAGCCATGGTCACGCCCCTAACTCCAGAGGAGAGATTCTTGGTCTCTCCTAATACAGAGAGAAGATTACTTATGTTTTACTCTCAGGCATTGTCTGCATTAATCCCTGTAAATTCTTGCTGCCTCCAAGTTCATGCCTTCGTTTTTGCCTCAGAGAATGAGTCCACAAGTCAGACAGCAGAGGTTGCATTGAGGGATTCCCATAACCGTACGGAGTCCTTAGATATTCTTTGCTATAAATCCCCTGCTTCAGCTCAAGTTTCCGCAGTTTCGCCTCCGGAGACTTCGGCTAAAGTTCTGGTTCCTGATAAATGTAGTCAGGAGTCAGGTTTTTCCCTAAGCTTGGTCGCAGAGTTCCTTCTCCCGGGTATTTCACTGAACCAGCCTGTCACCCACATAGCGGTGATCCCTGCTTCAGCGCATAGTTCCCACATTATGGAGTCTGCAGTAATTTCTGGTTTTCCAGACATTCCTTACCAAATACCTACTTCAGAGACCAGTACAGTTATGATTAATCCCCATGTCTAAGTTCTCCTCCTCTTTAAGCTTAGGGTTAAAAGCATACAGTAGTCTGTATGTCCCTCCTGGGGTTCATATTGTGTTCCCAGGAATGTTTGCTGACACACGGTTTTCTCCCAAAAGTGACGCTTTTTCATATAGATTAGTAAAAAGTCTGCACACTGTTTCCCTTTTCGCTGAATTGTGTCTTACTAGTTTTGAGACTCTGAGAGGTAATGATTCTCCTTCTGATTCTGAAGCTCTTCCTACAATGAGTATCCTGACTGGGGGTCCCCCTGATTTCTCTGTCCAGGCTAATTCTCCAGGGATCAGCATATCTGTGGTTACTCCCTTAGTACTGTCTGAGGTCACCATGCATATATTACAAGTCTTGGGGTTTAAATCTGAGCTATTTAGCTGTCCTGCCTTTGCTGAAACCCAGTCCATCAGTACTGTGTCTAAATATGCCCCAGCAAACATGGGGTTACTCTGGGAAGAAATTAAAGCTCCTGTCTTAAAGGGTATTTTTTCTCACATGTCCAGCAAATCTAGAACCTCAGTAATTGTTTCTAAGTCACTTATCAATACATCTGATTTTTTCTCTAATCAAACCCAGACACCCTCACTATCGGTTAGGAGTCCTGTGATCAGAGATTTTGCACTAGAAAACACACCTATTCATGTTTTTGTCAGGTTAGGTACCCCTGTGGTTAGGGCCATTGCAGTTTCGGAAAAGACTCCTTGTACTCCTCAGGTCCCTGTCACTGAGGTACAGACTTCAGCTTCTGATGTTAGCTTCCCTCCCACCACTACCCTGGCTCTGCCTTTTTCTCAAGCTACTGATATGAAAATTCCAAGGTCTATTCCTGATTCACTGACAATACTATCTTCCAATGAAGATTTCCCAGTATTGGAGAGCTCTACTGTTGTTTGCTTCTCTGCTCCTGCTAAACCATGGTTTTGTCCCTCGGAATTTTCGGTTGCCCCTGTTATTTCCTCTCAGTTGGAAATACTCTGTTCGTATCCCAAGATTTCGGTCCCTATGCCTGGTTTACTGCTTGCCTTGTCACCTTCCATACCAATACTGGGAGATGCTTCCAACCAGCCTATACCCTTACTAACCCTTACCTGGGAGCCTTCTAGAGGAAAAATCCCTCGCAAATTCCAACATGCAGTGGTCAGCCAAGACTTTTTCTGTTACAAAGTTCCTCCTGGTGTATTCGATCAACTATCAGGGCCGCTGATCCTAGATTCCGGTTCCTTTATTAAAGGCTGGGCTTTCAGTGGGGGTTCTTCTGCCGTTTCTGCTCTGGAACTCTCTGGTTCTTCACAGCCCTGGATTTCCAAGACATTTTGCGAGGCGAGCCATGTACCAAAGATGTTTCTTCCATCAATCTCATATCCTAGAACTGTACTCACCAAAGAACTGCTCGTTTACGGATGCCCTTTCCACCTAAAGAATTTTAGGAACAACTCAATGTCCCCAAGACCCATGGATGGTCCTGTCTCGCCGCAGTTCTCACCGGGGGGTGGGGGTAAACTAAGGACTAACCACGAGTCTCTGGACCACGACTCTAACCCCAATCCTAGACGGTTCAGCAACAATTCCCGGTCCTCCAACTCTATGAGTGCTCATATTCGCCAGGAGCTCTCGCGTGAAGGGGGGGGTACTGTAAGGAATCCGCTCCGCGGTTTACTGGTTGCCTTACCTTGCAGACCGGTGCAGTTCTGGAACAGCTCTCCTGATGTTTGCTGCAGCCTGGATTCACTCACCAAAGCTATACACACTCCCTCTGGTATCTACTGCAGCTGTGCAGCCTATCACAGCAACCTAGACTTGCATTCACTCATTGGAGCAGCACCTTCACACCCCCGCTGGGGATTGGCCCGCTGGCCTTTAAGTACTGCTTTCCCATAATGCTCCTTGCAGAGCATAGTCCTTACTGGATGTCACTATCGTTCTGCCACAAGCCCTCGCTTGTTCTCCTATGCTGATACCAGGTTCCACCCTGCGTCCTTCAGCTTCCTTCAAGCCGCTTGTTCTCCTATGCTGATACGGAGGTTCCGCCCTGTGTCCTTCAGCTTCCTTCAAGCTCCCGCTTGTTCTCCTGTGCTGAAGCGGATGTTTCGTCCCTGCGTCCTTCAGCCTCCTGGATTCCTGCACTGAAGCGGATGTTTCGTCCCTGCTTCCTTCAGCCTCCTGGATTCCTGCACTGAAGCGGATGTTTCGTCCCTGCTTCCTTCAGTCTCCTGGATTCCTGCTCTGAAGCGGAGGTTTCCCTGTGTATCTCCAGCTTCCTGGTTCCTGGGGCCTACTCTTTCCCTAATCTAGAGAGGCCGTGTCCTGGTTCCTGCGCTGAAACAGAGGATTCCCCAGTCCGCTCAGGACTCTTGCGCTGTGCACTGGTTTACCCGTGCAGCTAGGCGGTGTGCTACGCTGGTCTGCTTACCATCTCCTGTGACCAGCACATTGGGCCATGGTCGTCGCACGCGCAGAGGCCAACCCCGCGCTCCTAAGCTGAAGCGGGGCTCTCCTGACTACATGTTGCCGAACTATTGCTTGAACAATGTTTATCCTGATGTCTCCTGTCCTGACCCTGGCTTGTACAACGACGACGCTGTCTTCTCCTATCCTGATCCTGCGATATATGACAACGAACTGCGCAATCCGGATCAGCCTGCGCGGTCTCAGGTCGGTGCTTTTACAACCCCACCTCAGCCTCGCGGTCCGACCCAGGTTTGTGGCGAGCACAATCGTGACATTACCGCACTTGAAATTCCCAATTGGTTTAGTGCTTAACCATTTTCTATCCACACTAGGATGTTCTGTTAGTTTTATATCACTTGGGGATAGTGTATTTTTTAGATTTTTTACTCTTCTGTAAATAAATTTTGGGAATTCCGAGAGGTGAGCACCCAGCAGCAAATCATTTGATAAAATAGGCCAATGTTTTCTTATAATTTTCTCAATACGCCCCGTCATTGAATTAAAATTAGTGAGAAAAGAAACGTTGCATTTACCCTCATTTTCCTGGGGGGTTTTGCTTTTTTTATGTTTTGTTAATAACATGGTTTTTCTATCAAGTTTTCTTATTTTCTCCAGATCTTTATTTAGTTTCTCTAGACGATAGCCCCTCTCTAAAAATCTTAAGGTCAATTTTTCGGCCTGTTCCTCAAAGTCTACTTCCGTACTACAGTTCTTCTTCAACCTATAATATTGGCCACTGGGGATATTTGATATCCACGTTTTTTTGTGGTTGCTTGTGGCAACAAGGAGGTTGTTGCAATCAACCTCCTTGAAGTGCGTTTTTGTTACCACATTCCCCTCTGCTGACGCCATAAGATTGAGATCCAGGAAGTGTACTTCTGTCTCATGCTCTACATGTGTAAAAGTGAGGTTTTTGTTATTGTTATTTATGTACTGTAGGAATTGGCCAATTGAGCACTGGTCGCCGTCCCATATGCACAGGATGTCATCTATGAACCGACGCCACACAATAATATTTGCCTTGAAAGGGTTGTTATTATAAATGTATTCCTCTTCCCATCTTCCCATGTACAGGTTTGCGAAACTGGGGGCAAATCTCGTGCCCATTGCAGTTCCGCAAACCTGTATAAAAAATTCATCAAGAAACATAAAATAATTATGTTTCAGGATGTACCTGATAGAATCTACAACAAATTGGCTATTGAGGGGATGTAGGGTGACATCATTGAATAAAAAGGATTGAACGGCATTAAGACCCTCCTCATGTGGGATGTTAGTATACAGGGCCTGCACATCGCAGGTGAGCCACCTGTAGGAGTCTTTCCACACAAAACCTTCCATCAGATTCAACACTGATGTTGAATCTCTCAAGTAGGAAGGGAGTTTTGCTACAAAAGGTTGGAGGAAATAGTCCACATATTGGGATAGGTTAGATGTAAGGCTCTCTATTCCCGAAATAATCGGTCTGCCTGGCGGGTTTGTCATACTTTTGTGAGTTTTTGGGAGATGATAAAAAATGGCAATTTTTGGACAGCTTCAGTACAAAAAATCATATTCTCTTTTTTCAATTACATTACTTGTGAGGGCTTCATCAAGAAGATTTTTTAGTAAAACCAGAAATTCCCCCGTAGGGTCCCTTTTCAATCTTTTATAGGAGGTGGTGTCGTTTAGGAGTCTGAAGGCTTCCCCCTCATAGTCCTTCCTATCTTGTAACACGACACCGCCCCCCTTGTCAGCTTGCCTGATAATCAAGTTTTTGTTTTCTTTTAGGAGTTTTAGAGCCAATGCTTCGTTTTTGTTCAAATTATGTCTAATATCACTACTTTTGACATTATTAGTTAATAAATTAAAATCTTTGTTGACCATGTTAAAAAATGTCTCTATGTGATGACCTTTGGAGTGTGCAGGGTAAAATTTTGACTTCCCTCTAAAGTGAGTATGTGTGCAGGTTAAATCATCGTTCCTAGTCTCTAGCTGAATTGATTCAGCAGTACTAGTGTCAGTAATCCTTATTGATGGAGTATTTTCTATATCTGATTTAATAAAATGCCTCTTCAGAGTGAGATTCCTAACAAACTTCTGAAGGTCCGTATATAATTGGAAAGCATTAGGGCCACAAGACCGGGAGAAAGTGAGGCCTCTGTCTAAAACCTTTTTCTGGTCATCCGTCAAGATGACAGTAGACAGATTAAAGATCCCTTTAGGAGATGTAGTTTTTAAGACATCTCGCAATCTCTTTTTTTGAGATCTGGCCCCCCCTCTTGTTCCTCTCCTGACAGGACCCTTTTCCTCCTTTCTTTTATCTCCGGAAGATATAGACATTTGGTCCCTGTATTAAAGTTCTTATATGATCCATTTATACTACCTCAAAAAGCTTTTAACTCAATTTTATTTTTATATGAATTTTTAATTTTTGTCTCTTTGTCTTTTCAGCCAATTTAATGAATTTAGGCTGCTTGTATTCATCTTGCTGCTCTTTAGTGCTAATCGGCTTTGATCACTTTTCATCTTCTTTACTCACTTTATTTGTGATATATATTGCATTTTAGGATAGCCATCCTAGTCTGCCCAGCCACTGATGCACTCGTGCACTATGGTTTTTTATTATGTGTAACACTGTTTCCTTTTGTTTTAGTTTCATCAATCGCGTGTGGTTAGACATGTCATTGTTAATAAAGTTTATTTTAGTATATGTTCTGTTGCCATTGACAACCAGTGACGCGCGAAACCGGGACTTTTAACCCGCCTCTACTACTTCCCCATTGGCTATGAGAGTAGATAGCTTAGCCAATGAGGTACGATCGTGTAGTATTTAGAATTCATCCGAAACCACTTTATTTTATTCCCTGATGAAGAAACCCACGGGTTTCGAAACGCGTTGGATGACTGGTCAAGAGCTCTACCTCTAAATATCACCCCACCACGCGAGCTGATCGAGTTTGAACGGCGCCATAACCAGCGATCTCCCCCGCGGTGACGTCATCGACCCGGAAGTGCTTCGCACGGAGGGGAGTGAGAGAATCCAGCCGGTGTGGAGCTTCGCTCTGGCAAAGCACTGTATGGGACAGTAGCTGACGTTTGACTCGTGCTCTGGGGAGAAAGAACTCGTAGAGGCTTCCTACTTACCTTCCTACCAACAGGATCCTGCATCCGAGATATCAGCGCCACAACCCTTGTGAGGACACTCGTTCCGGTTTCCTGAGGCGTTGGGTAACATTATCCCAAAACTGCTTATGATTAATCACTTTGATGTACGCACATTACTCACCCTACCTTATTGTTTATGTCAATATATTGTTTAATGCACTATGAGCGTTGTGCGCTGTGTCTTTTGTGTTATTAAATCTCTGGGCTTGTATGTGTATACCGGTATTACCTCTCTGGATGTATATGTGTATGCCGGTATTACCTCTCTGGGGGTGTATGTGTATAAAGGTATTACCTCTCTGGGCGTGTATGTGTATACCTGTATTACCTTTCTTGGCATGTATGTGTATAACGGTTTTACCTCTCTGGGCGTGTATGTGTATACCGGTATTACATCTCTGGACGTGTATGTGTATACCGGTATTACATCTCTGGGCGTGTATGTGCATACTGGTATACCTCTCTGAACATGTATGTGTATAACCAGTATTACCTTTCTGGGCGTGTATGTGTATTCCGGTATTGTGCGCTGTGTCTTTTCTGTTTTTATCTGTTAGCTTAGGGGGTCCCTGAGCCCCCCCTCCATCGCAGCTGCAGACGCTCTGTTCAAGGTCACGTAATTTTATTTAATCACTAATTATCACGTCACTCAATTAGTAGTTGCGCACTTTATTTTCTTCCCAGAGAGTTAATACCTGTATACACACACGCCCAGGGAGATAATACGATATACACATACACGCCCAGATAGGTAATACCGGAATACACATACACGCCCAGAAAGGTAATACCGGTTATACACATACATGTTCAGAGAGGTATACCAGTATGCACATACACGCCCAGAGATGTAATACCGGTATACACATACACGTCCAGAGATGTAATACCGGTATACACATACACACCCAGAGAGGTAATACCGATATACACATACACGCCCAGAGAAGTATACCAGTATACACATACACGCCCAGAGATGTAATACCGGTATACACATACACGCCCATAGAGGTAATACCGGTATACACATACATGCCCAGAGCGGTAATACCGGTATACACATACACACCCAGAGAGGTAATACCAGTATACACATACACGCCCAGAGAGGTAATACCGGTATACACATACACGTCCAGAGAGGTAATACCGGCATACACAGACACGCCAAAAGAAGTAATACCGGTATACACATATACGCCCAGAGAGGTAATACCGGTATACACGTACACGCCCAGAGAGTTAATACCTGTATACACATACATGTCCCGAGAGGTAATAACAGCATACACAGACACGCCAAGAGAAGTAATACTGGTATACATGTACACGCCCAGAGAGGTAATACCGGTATACACATACACGCCCAGAGAGGTAATACCGGTATACACGTACACGCCTAGAGAGGTAACACCGGTATACACATACACGCCCAGAGAGGTAATACCGGTGTACACGTTCACGCCTAGAGAGGTAACACCGGTATACACATACATGTCCAGAGAGATAATACCAGCATACACAGACACGCCAAGAGAAGTAATACTGGTATACACGTACACGCCCAGAGAGGTAATACCGGTATACACATACACGCCCAGAGAGGTAATACCGGTATACACAGACACACCCAGAGAGGTAATATGGTATACACTGACACACCCAGAGAGTTAATACCTGTATACACATACATGTCCAGAGAGGTAGTACCAGTATACACATACACGTCCAGAGAGGTAATACCGGTATACACATACACGCCCAGAGAGGTAATATGGTATACACGTACAGGCCCAGAGAGGTAATACCGGTATACACATATACGCCTAGAGAGGTAATACAGGCATACCCCGGTATAAGGACACTCACTTTAAGTACACTCACGAGTAAGGACATATCGCCCAATAGGCAAACGGCAGCTCGCGCATACACCTGTCAGCACGTCCTGAACAACGTTCTGAACAGCAATACCAGCTCCCTACCTGTACCGAAGCTGTGCGCAAATGGAGAGACTATAGAGCCTGTTACAAATGCGTTATTTACATCAGTTATGCACGTATATGATGATTGCCGTACAGTACATGCATCGATAAGTGGGGAAAAAGCAGTGCTTCACTTTAAGTACATTTTCGCTTTACATACGTGCTCCGCTCCCATTGCGTACGTTAATGCGGGGTATGCCTGTACCGTACACCTATACATTTCCAGAGAGGTAATACCGGTATACACATACACGCCCAGAGAGGAAATATCGGTATACACATACACCCAGAGAGGTAATACCGGTATACACATATACACCCAGAGAGGTAATACCGGTATACACATACACACCCAGAGAGGTAATACCGGTATACACATACACGCCCATAGAGGTAATACCGGTATACACATACATGTCCAGAGAGGAAATATCGGTATACACGTACACGCCCAGAGAAGTAATACTGGTATACACATACATGCCCAGAGAGGAAATATCGGTATACACGTACACGCCCATAGAGGTAATACTGGTATACACATACACGCCCAGAGAGGTAATACCGGTATACACATACACGCCCAGAGAGGTAATACCGATATACACATACACGCCCAGAGAGGTAATACTGGTATACACATACATGCCCAGAGAGGTAATACCGATATACACATACACGCCCAGAGAGGTAATACTGGTATACACATACACGCCCAGAGAGGTAATACTGGTATACACATACACGCCCAGAGAAGTAATACTGGTATACACATACACGCCCAGAGAGGTAATACTGGTATACTGTACACATACACGCCCAGAGAGGTAATACTGGTATACACATACACGCCCAGAGAAGTAATACTGGTATACACATACACGCCCAGAGAGGTAATACTGGTATACACATACACGCCCAGAGAGGTAATACTGGTATACTGTACACATACACGCCCAGAGAGGTAATACTGGTATACACATACACGCCCAGAGAGGTAATACCGGTAT
Organism: Ascaphus truei; assembly: GCF_040206685.1. Taxonomy (NCBI): domain Eukaryota; kingdom Metazoa; phylum Chordata; class Amphibia; order Anura; family Ascaphidae; genus Ascaphus; species Ascaphus truei. The sequence continues at coordinate 345,437 of NW_027456475.1, read as the reverse complement.
ACACATATACACCCAGAGAGGTAATACTGGTATACACATACACGCCCAGAGAGGTAATACCGGTATACACATACACGCCCAGAGAGGTAATACTGGTATACACATACACGCCCAGAGAGGTAATACTGGTATACACATACACGCCCAGAGAAGTAATACTGGTATACACATACACGCCCAGAGAGGTAATACCGGTATACAGATACACGCCCAGAGAGGTAATACTGGTATACACATACACGCCCAGAGAAGTAACACTGGTATACACATACACGCCCAGAGAGGAAATACCGGTATACAGATACACGCCCAGAGAGGTTATACCAGTATACACATACACGCCCAGAGAAGTAATACTGGTATACACATACACGCCCAGAGAGGTAATACTTGTATACTGTACACATACACGCCCAGAGAGGTAATACTGGTATACACATACACGCCCAGAGAAGTAATACTGGTATACACATACACGCCCAGAGAGGTAATACTGGTATACACATACACGCCCAGAGAGGTAATACTGGTATACTGTACACATACACGCCCAGAGAGGTAATACTGGTATACACATACACGCCCAGAGAGGTAATACCGGTATACACTTACACGCCCAGAGAGGTAATACTGGTATACACATACACGCCCAGAGAGGTAATACTGGTATACACATACACGCCCAGAGAAGTAATACTGGTATACACATACACGCCCAGAGAGGTAATACCGGTATACAGATACACGCCCAGAGAGGTAATACTGGTATACACATACACGCCCAGAGAAGTAACACTGGTATACACATACACGCCCAGAGAGGAAATACCGGTATACAGATACACGCCCAGAGAGGTAATACCAGTATACACATACACGCCCAGAGAAGTAATACTGGTATACACATACACGCCCAGAGAGGTAATACTGGTATACTGTACACATACACGCCCAGAGAGGTAATACTGGTATACACATACACGCCCAGAGAAGTAATACTGGTATACACATACACGCCCAGAGAGGTAATACTGGTATACACATACACGCCCAGAGACGTAATACTGGTATACTGTACACATACACGCCCAGAGAGGAAATACCGGTATACAGATACACGCCCAGAGAGGTAATACTGGTATACACATACACGCCCAGAGAAGTAATACTGGTATACACATACACGCCCAGAGAGGTAATACTGGTATACTGTACACATACACGCCCAGAGAGGTAATACTGGTATACACATACACGCCCAGAGAAGTAATACTGGTATACACATACACGCCCAGAGAGGTAATACTGGTATACACATACACGCCCAGAGAGGTAATACTGGTATACTGTACACATACACGCCCAGAGAGGTAATACTGGTATACACATACACGCCCAGAGAGGTAATACCGGTATACACATATACACCCAGAGAGGTAATACTGGTATACACATACACGCCCAGAGAAGTAACACTGGTATACACATACACGCCCAGAGAGGTAATACCGGTATACAGATACACGCCCAGAGAGGTAATACCGGTATACACATACACGCCCAGAGAAGTAACACTGGTATACACATACACGCCCAGAGAAGTAATACTGGTATACACATACACGCCCAGAGAAGTAACACTGGTATACACACATATATCCGCTACAGACCATGGTTAATTCATTAAGAGTTTGGGAGGCCACAAAATTTAGCTGCCACTTGACTACCAAAGGTTCACTGATGACCCCAATTGCCGGCAATCCAGACTCCGCTCCAGGGCTGAATAGCAAGAACCTCTTCAATTGGATTCAAGCGGGGATAACCCGTCTTAAGGATCTGCAGGGTAGAAATTACATACAATCGTTTGAGCAAATTAAATCCTCTAAAGCTATCCCAAATAAAGAATTCTATCGATACCTCCAGATCAGAGATTTTTATAACAAAACCCCAATCAGACCGGCACGAACAAATTTTGAGCAGCTGTGTGCTAGAGCTACGGACACAAGGGGACTCACATCTAGGATGTACAGGGAAGTGATCTGTCCAGTGACGCCCAACGAGACCAGACTGTGTTACATTAGACACTGGGAATCAGACTTAGGCCGAGTCCATAGAAGGACAGGCCATGCTGAGCTGTGCGGACGCTCCGCGCTGAGCCCCTGCATCCTCAATGAGGATGCCTTTAGAGGGGGCTCACGCGAGCGTCCGCAGGCGTGCTGAGGCGCTGGAGTTTTCAGCCGAGCGCAAAGCTGTTTTTCAGTGCGCTGTCGGCTGAAAACATGCAATCAGCGTGGAGCTGCGTCAACGTCATGGCGCCGACGTCAGTGCGTCGCGGGCGATTGGCCCAGTGTCGTCACTGCCCCGCCTCCCTCAGTCTCCCCCCGCCTCCGATCGCGCCTGCTTGCTCGCCTGCATGGGCATGAAATCGCGCAGATTTCAGCAGGCGAGCCTCAGCGTCAGCGCAGCTCGGAACTCCTCACCCCTCTATGGCCCGGGCCTTAGGAGAGACTTTAGAGGACGACACGACATGAGAATTATTGTTTGTTAAAGGTTTACTGTACCTTGCCTTGAATGTAGATCAGGCTATCTTTGAAAGGCCCTAACAACATATCTACAATACCGTGTGGACACTATTTTATGTCAATTGTTATAGCATACATGTATCATCTATTTTAACCACTGCTTATGACCTTTATATCTATTGTAAGTGTCTGTAATCTAGCAGCATTTATCAATAAATTATCTATTTACAGTATTATACTATGGGAGCAGCGCCGTCTTCTTTTTGTTTCATATATATATATATATATATATATATATATACAGTGTTCGACAAACCTATACATTTGCTCGCCCCAGGCGAGTGGATTTAACCCCCGGGTGAGTAAATATTGGCCCAAGCAGCACACGTTTGGTACTAGGTGGCGAGTAGATTTTTTTGTGTGGCGAGTAGATTTTTTGGTGATTTGTCAACCACTATATATATATATATTTGGAAATGACACATACCTCCAGACAATCGGGACCGCTGTGGGTACTCGGATGGCGCCACAGTATACCAATCTATTCTGCGCAAAACTGTAAAGTGACTTTCTTTCCACCTGTCACTTGAAACCCCTTACATACCTTCGCTACATCGATGACATCCTCCTGATTTGGACCTCTGGTGAACAGGATCTCCTACATTTCTATGACAAATTCAATACGTTCCACCCGACAATCAACCTCAAACTCACCCATTCCCCGGATGAAGTACATTTCCTAGACACCCCCATTACTATAAAGAACAATCAACTACAGACTTCTGTATACCGCAAACCTACAGACAGAGCCAGCTATTTGAGGGACAATAGCTTCCACCCGACACACACCAAACATGCAACCATCTTCAGTCAAGCCATACGATACAACTCGGATATGCTCCGACACAGCAGACAGAGACCAGCGGATTAAAGCCTTGAGATCAGATTTTATAAACCGTGGATATAACCGCAGAATTGTAGACCAGCAAATTCACAAAGCCACCAGAATACCAAGAAGTGATCTCCTTGAATACAAACAGAAAGAGACAAGCGACAGGGTACCTTTGGTGGTCACATATAACCCACACCTAGGAGCCCTACGCAAGATCGCCAGGGAACTACAACCCATCCTCCAGGAAGATACAAGACTGCAACAGGTCTTCCCTGAAGCACCCTTATTATCATACAGGCAACCTCATAATCTCAAGAATATTATGGTGAGGAGTAAAGTATTCAGCACTACAACTGAATGCGGGACCAAACCATGCCAGGACGCAAGATGCAAAACCTGCGCAATGCTCTACACAGCGGACACAATACAAATACCGCACAGGAATTGGGAATACAAAATCAGAAGAAGATTCACCTGTTCCTCCAGCAATGTCGTGTACCTCATCATGTGCATGAAATGCTCAGGGGGCTGCTACTAAATATGAGAGACGGGGCAGGGGCTAAACAAGAGAATGAACATGCATCGCCACAGCATCACACGCGGAACAAGAGACAGTCCTGTCGGCGAACATTTCTCTGACTCTGGCCATAAGATGAACGATCTGAAGGTGGCCATACTCAAAGGTAATCTGAAAACACCGAAAGCGAGACGGTTGCATGAATACAAATTTATGCAACTGTTCGGGACACTTAGCGGTGGTCTAAACAGAGATCGAAATTTTATGAGTCATTACTGACACAAGTGAACTCTCTTCCCATGAGCGCTATAGGCCATGTCTGTACATACTGGGCTATATGTACGCACACACAGCTGTCTCTTACACATACTAATACTCCTTGTTTTTCCATCCCTATACACCAATAGGGACCACATAGTTTCTACACACACTTTTAGTTATGCTACAATCTCTCACATTTCCACACCTACCCACACCATTTATATTAACTCTCACTCCACACACCTTTTGTAAAGCACTGTATACACTGTGGACTCCATTCATTTATATTCACACAGATTCACACACACTCTTACATCACTAACTTTCAGGAACCATTTAACACCTCTAGCCATAAATCTCATCCACACACGGGGGAGGGACAAGCACAGATAACATTCCAAGAGACACTGTTTTTAAGTGTAACCCTTTTTGTGAACCGGCCGACCCACCCAATCTCACATTGGCCCCTCGTGGTCTAACCGGTCCCTTTCCCTGCAACACACTTGCTCCTAAAGGGTTACTGGTACTGCCTAACACCTGTGGCTCCAGGAGATCTGAGCCTCCGCTAGCTGGGAGCCTGGGGAAACCCTTACCGTACCTGGTGCAGCGCCTCCACTTACCCAGGATCCCCCATTAGGAAAGATAGCCCTGGGTAAGAAATACAATAACACACGTAGATGATAAACCAAACTAACACTTTACTTAACACACACACATAACCTCATTACATAACACAACATAACATGACATCACCTGATGCTCTACCCGCATCACCTCAGCCCAATGTCTGGTGTTCCCCACCCAGTGTCCTGTGATCCCCCACACCCAATGTCCCGCAATCCTACGGAAGGTCGTGGGTGACTGCGCAGTCACTAAATTAAGCTAGGGCCCAGTTGGTGCACTTATAATACTTCAGAGATACCTTCCGAGCACTCCGATGCTCGGGACCGCAACACACTTCTCAAAGGGTCAGACGTCCGTCTGATCCTTTCCAGGTACTCTGCCGGTAGACCCCAACGAGGGTCCCACCGCTCCACGGGAACTGCAACCGGATCACGGCAACACCAACCGCATGGGAACAGCAACCGCCGCTATCCCTTCCTATCACTAACTACTCCTAGAGTGACAGCAACACTATCAGGACAGGAACCCTAACCTAGGGCCTGTCCCTGATGAACCGCAACCTGGGATGGCTTGGGGAAAACTCCTAGGGCCTGTGGAACAATAACCTGCCCCCCTTCCCCTAGCTACCCAGTCTCAACTGTAACTGCTAATCCTAACAGCCTAACGCACCTGCAGCCAACACTCAGCTCACACTGTCAGCCTGCAGGGATTCACACACGCTTCACACACACTGCACGCACTGCGCCCAGCACATGCAGCGACACACACACAGACAGCTGCAATCACACACAGCCACCTGGATCCCGCAGCAAATACACTGCTCGCACGCTGTGCCTATTTGCCAGTGCCCACAGCCCTCTCCGCTGTGGCACTGCCAAACCTGCACCTTCCACACCCAAGGGTCACCTCCCTAGCTAAGGCGTCCCTCTTCAGTTACCCCCTGCCCTTACCGGGAATTGGGGCCTGCCTGGGGATCTAGGGAGAACCCTTACCTCGGTACAGGAGCCACGCGCTCCCTGCACCCTTCCTACTCCTTCCTTCTCCTCTGCCTGACTGACGCAGCAAAGCCCGGGAAATGTATCTATATTCCCGGGCTGAGCTTCCTCCAGCCCTATTGGCCACACTCAGGCACCTGATGCCTGTCTCCCTAAGCCTCCTGGGAATTGTAGTTCCCAGGGGGCTGTCTAAGCATTGGGGCCGCGTGCGCGCTTCTCCCGCGCACGCGCAAACTCTCAATGGCCGCCGCAAGCTCTCTCTTCCCTGTCCTGCCCTTGCGCGATCTCTCTGGGGCCTTCCCTGCACTTTGCGCCTACTGCGCATGCGCGAGCTAACGCGCAATGGCGGCGCCCTCTGCTTAAGCCGCCCAGCCGGTGGCAACGCGATCGCGGCCTTAGCGACGGCCCGATCGCGTCCCCGGCAACCGGCCTGCGCCGCAACAACTCGCGCTGCTCCCTGCTCTGGCCCCCACCCTCGCGAAGTGCCAGCGGGTCCGTCGCAGCCTCCGGCGGCACCCGCTACCACACGGCCTTCACGGAGGCGGGCCAGAAAGTGAAAATTCACCTCGGGGCTACATAAGTATACCCTTTGCTTGCTTCATTCCTTGTAACATCGCCGGAAGAAGAGATCAGTGTATCCCGAAGCTCGCACAAATAAAAGCATTTTGTTAGCCACAGAACGGTATCATCTATTTATTTTTTGATTGTGTGTGTGTGTGTGTGTGTGTGTGTGTGTGTGTGTGTGTGTGTGTGTGTGTGTGTGTGTGTGTGTGTGTGTGTGTGTGTGTGTGTGTGTGTGTGTGTGTGTGTGTGTGTGTGTGTGTGTGTGTGTGTGTGTGTGTGTGTGTGTGTGTGTGTGTGTGTGTGTGTGTGTGTGTGTGTGTGTGTGTGTGTGTGTATATACCATAATACTGAGTTAAGTTATGGTGAGTAAAAAAAGTGACAAAAACCCTCCACAGGAAAGCAAATATGCAAATACAACTGTATGCTCATCTGCATGTCTTAGACAGGTCTGCAACCCCACACTGATGAGACCCATTAAGGTCGAAACAGCTGTCTGTGGGTGGTTTTCTGGGTATGCACCTTAACCCTGGCTGTGCTCAAAGCTGTGACAATGCAGCAAGCTTAAGCCTATAGGGAACCATGTTAAAAATGGATTTTGAGGCAAAAAGTGACACTGTGTGCTCATTTGCATGTCATTTCCCAGAATCCCTTGCTGCAGTGGAAGTGCTGTATGCTGGGTGATAATGGGGAAAGGCGGGGTTGCAGACCTGCCTAAGACATGCAGATGAGCATACAGTTGTATTTGCATATATATATATATATATATATATATATATATATATATATATATATATATATATATGTGTGTGTGTGTATATATATATTTATATACGGTGTTCGACAAATAATGATAACCACTCGCCCATGGCGAGTGGATATAGGCCGCTGGCGAGCTGTGCTCTATGAATTCCCCTGCTCGTGCCAATTTTTTATTTTTTAAAAATAAATAAATAATCCCCCTCCCTGATTGGGTTAACGCGGGAAGAGCCCCTTCCCCTGATCTCCTCCCCCTCCTGATCTCCTCCCCCTCCTGCCCCTGATCTCCTCCCGTGAGTCAGGGGGGGCCCGGCCGGGCGCCAGTTAATTACATTTAAAAAAAAGTTGAAAAAGATGGCAGGGATTTCCGTTGTCCCGGCGCGCATGCACAGGGCAAGCAGGGTGTCCTGCCCTCTGCGCTGCCTGTGGGCCCGCTGCCTGTTCCCCCCAGCAACCCAGCCTCCCTGCACCGCTCCCCCCCCCCGCTCCCCACGTGGGACGGAGGGGGAAGCGCCAACACAAGCCCCGTGCTCAACCCAGCCCCCATCCGCTCCCAACTTGATACGGAGGGGGAAGCGCCAACCCAACTTCCCCCGTGCGCGCCTCCTGCCCCTGATCTCCTCCCGCTGATCTCCTGCTCGATCCCCGCTTGCTCCCCGGGGGTGTCCGCCTCTGAAGGGGGTTCGCTTCGGTGGGGGGAACATGCTGCGGCGTCGGCCGCTTCGGGGGGGGCGGCCCCGGCGGCCCCTTGCAGAGAGCCCTGCTGCCTTGCGGAGGCCCCCGCTGCGATGTGTGACCACCGCCACCCCATAAAGGGGCCTGTATCTCCTGAAGTAGGGGTCCTCGGACCTGAAACCAATGCGGTTCAGCTCAGGAGACCCCCTGCACATCTACACTAGTATTAAAACATACATAACAATTAACAATAATTCATTACCGTAGCGGCTATCCGCTATGGTAATGAAGCAGCATTAATGTATTTTAAATAATAGTGTGCGGGAGCAGGGGGTCCCCTGAGCTGAAAAGCATTGATTTCTGCCTCAGAGACCCCCTGCTTCCCGAGTTACAGGCCCCAGTATGGGGCATCGGGTGCCAGTGCCACCGCCATCTTTATAGCGTCCAAGACGTGACGTGGGCTCTATGAAGATGGCGTCCGCACTGGCACCGATGCCCCAAAGTGGGGCCTGTAACCCGGGAAGCAGGGGGTCTCTGAGGCAGAAATCAATGCGGTTCAGCTCATGGGACCCCCTGCTCCCGCACACTATTAATAAAAATACATTAATGCTGCTTCATTACCTTAGCGGATAGCCGCTAAGGCAATGAAGGGGTTAAGGCACATTAGCATGTTTATTGGGGACAATTGCCCCCAATAAACAACACACATCCCCCCCGCCCCCTAACACATACAGTACTGTAATGGGCAAAATTGCTATTATCCACATATGGATAATAATGCATTTGCCCATTTAAAATACATATAAATGACAATAAATACAATAAAAACATTTTACACTTACGTTTTACAGGCACCCACGATGAAGGCCGTCTTTATCCTCATCTTCATCCTGCCCATGCCCCTACGGTGCTGCAAAACATGCACAATAATTACAATAGCCAATGTAATGTCCCCATACCCCTTAATCACCATAGCGGTTATTAACCGCTACAGTCATTAAGGGGTTAACCCACCCTCACCCACCATTTGGGAGGCCTACATACCCTCCAACTCTAACCCCCCACCCCGTGAGGCCTAACCACCCTCACCCACTACCCACAAGGGAGGCCTACCCACATACCCTTGGGGCCAATACACTCCCCCCCCCCCCAACACATACAGTACAATAATGTGCAAAATAACTATTATCCAGATATGGATAATATATTATTTGCCCATTATGAAACACATAAAACATCCACAAATCAAAACATTAATTTTTAATCTTAAAACCACCACATTTCATGTTACAATAAATCCAGCAGCCATTGCAAATATAAAAAAAACAAACTGCAGCTACACAAATGTCTATGAAATGTCACAAAATTGCATAGAGTGTGTACATGATGCAATTAATATGTGCATCATATAACACTATGCAAAATATATGTAACAATAAAATACACTATGAACAATGTCCCCTAACCACCAATGCCATCCTGAAAATCAATTAGAATCTAACCAACATCAATACAATTAACATCAATCAATTAATCCATTTCCTCAAACAATTAAAATACAATACAAATCAATTATACAATTCCCTATTCAATTGCTAAAGCCAAACAATTGGCAAAACAAATCTAATTTAAAGTAACCACCATCATTCTAATCTTACTACCATAAAGAAGGCATTAGCTAAATAGAAATTATTCACAAAAATGACAAAATAAAGATGCTAAATACATTATCCATACATGAAAATAACCTAAACATGAGCCAAACAATCAATTATTATCCCTTTATGTCTATCCATACAGATAGATAAACATAACATACAGGGGCAATAATACAGCATAAAATACAATGCATTTACATACAAAATTCACATACAATACACCCATTCAGTGTCCGTGAATGTATTATATACATAGATACAGTAACGGGCATTAAATGGGAGTGAAAAAATAAAAGACATGAATGAAAAATGATAAAAACCTGTAAAAGTTCAAATAATAAACTTTTCTTTTGTTTACTCACCATTAGATGTCCACGCACCGAAATCCAAGCGACTCGGAAGCACAGGAACCAATCCACAGGTAAGCCATAAAATAAAAAACCATAACAAATCCACGTCTGTGTCTTCTTTGGGGTCTTCCGGGGTCTTCTTCCATCTTCTTCCGTCTTCTTCCGCCACGCCCTTCTTCTCTTCTTAGGAGGGGAGATGTTTCCTCCTCGGCGACTAGCTTCAAAATGAGGCGACATAGGCTTTTATAGGCCTATGACGTCACATACTGGTCAAATGTTTCCCACGGTCCTGATTGGGCCGTGAAAAACATGTGATTTGGCCGATGCAAAAAAAATGATGACGTCCTTTAAAGGCAATGAAAGCACAGCCAATCAAAATGGCTTTGCTTCAATTGCCTTTAAGATGACGTCATTAAAAGAAACATGGCCGGTCTCACATGGTATAGTAGCCAATCAGAGCGTGGGAAATACATCTCAACTCTGATTGGCTCTAGTACCATGTGACAGGCTTTCAAAGACGTCACATCCGTTCTCCCCCAAGCCTCTGTCACATGGTCTACTAGAGCCAATCAGAGATGGGATGGAGTTCCCACGCTCTGATTGGCTATGGTACCATGTGAGGC